>NC_092229.1:30267256-30432256 GCF_036320965.1 Panulirus ornatus
TTGAAGAGCCAAGTGGTTCTCCACTCGGGACCGTCTCCCTCCTGTAACTGCACCCAGGTAGTCGCTCCTGACTGGGCTGGTCCTGCTCCGACCTCCTGACGCATCCAGACTAGCGTGCAGCAGACACTGTACCAGTGTGACCTACTGTTGTCAACGGTGGAGACGTGTATCCAAGGTGCACAAGGCCGTCAACACGATGGTGGGTATGTGCTGTTCCTGAAGTGTACCATTAGCGCCACCTACGGCAGTGGAACATACTCCACGTGACAGCTGCTGCTCCCTCCACATGACCACACTGCAGTTCGCCTCAGTCGACACCCCAGCACAATAATGGGATGCCATATATTGCTAATGAACCATCGTCATCTGACATGAGCGTACCCCATACGTTCCCCTGTGTGTGGCAGCTGGGTACAAGGTCCAGTCGAACCACTTAGAGCACCGAGTTACTACCTGCCACGACTGGGGGAACTCAGCAGCTACACTCACCGCACCCACACCTCCTCTCACTCACCATACCCACACCTCCTCTCACTCATCACACCCACACCTCCTCTCACTCATCACACCCACACCTCCTCTCACTCACCACACCCACACCTCCTCTCACTCACCACACCCACACCTCCTCTCACTCATCACACCCACACCTCCTCTCCCTGCCTCGTCTCCATCTGCCCCTCAGCTCCAAACTTCCCAGGGGCTGATCTCTCCATTACATTTCGCAGATTTCACAGGAACTCAGCCAATCCCAGTACGTCTCTGGTAATAATCGAAGTCAGAGTGACCACGTTTCCTGCTAGCTCACCAACTGCTATTATGGTCATGACTAACACAAGAATTCTCGTGAAGTATTGAACTATGAATGGGTCAGTCAAGTGGTTACACTGTCCTGTGAGTTGGAACGCTGTTTTCCTCAGTAACACACGACCTGACCTTCATTATAAAGTCAGACAAACTATCCTATATTCCCGAAGCTGTTACCATATCTCCAAGCCCTGGTGCCAAGGTCTATGATGATAACTCAACATCAGATATCATATATGTAGTCCAGACAAGAATAATCTTAAAACGATCGTTCATAAAGAACTTGACTAACGTGACTTGGGCTTGAGACGATGTGAAATTAACACAAGCGTCTCTATCATGAACCATCATGGAAGAACAATGTTATATATCATGGTTCCACGACCAGAACCATCATGGAAGAACAATGTTATATATCATGGTTCCACGACCAGAACCATCATGGAAGAACAGTGTTATATATCATGGTTCCACGACCAGAACCATCATGGAAGAACAGTGTTATATATCATGGTTCCACGACCAGAACCATCATGTAAGAACAGTGTTATATATCATGGTTCCATGAGCAGAATCATAATGGAAGAACAATGTTATATATCATGGTTCCACGACCAGAACCATCATGGAAGAACAGCAGTACATATACTGGAAGAATCATGTAGTAAACAGCAAATGTTGAAACAGTTTCAGTCAGCCTCAGCAAGTGGCCGGCCAGGCAGTGTGACACAAAGTGGGTAATCTGACTGGGAACATTCATCAACGGATCGGATTCGTACACCCTCCTCAGTAAAGTGAGGAGAGATATTAACCAAATAATACCGAGAAAGCCACTCAAATCATTCATACATCTTATCCACATCCATTGAATAGAACCATCGAAGTAATGAACACCTGGGTCACATCCTCGACGCACTGACACACTCACTACCTCCTGTAATCCTGGCAAAACTTGTTCTCCGATGTGAGTCAGGGAAAGACTAATCAACTCCCTCATGATGAAGAGAGAACCTAAGGTTTGTATTATCACATTCACGCGTGACGTAATCACAACCAAGGCTAAGATTGTGTCTCCGGGAAGACGACGTCACCTATGAATTTGTAAGCGTACGTGAGAGGACTCCCGCCTCCCTCCTGGACCAACACTTAACATGTACGTTGGTAAGTTTCCACACGTGTGGGATTTTGTTGTGTAGTCATGAGTGTTTGAAGATATCTGTAAGTATCAAGATATCTGTATACACCTGGATTAAGAATGTGTCAAACCTGTTACACTTCGAAGTCCGACGTGTTGCCAGGGGCCGTTGCAGGGTAGTATTTGAACGTTTCATTGAGTTGCGACTCTAAGTGGAAGTACAATGTGGGTAGGTTGGCTGCTGTTTCATACCTAAACTCAACTAACCAATGACCTTCAGATCTGGCCACACTGCTTACCCATCACTTCTGAATAGATCGTCTTTATTTGCCTTTTACAAAGACTGAGAGATCTTTTGCCTCCCAACCTACAAGGTTCTGTGCACACAAGTGTCCATCATCACCATCTCTACATGGTTTCTGATATTTCTATCAGAAATGTGATCTTATGTGAACGAACGATATTGGATGTAGGGAGTTGACTCCACCCGTGGATCTCTGGTGACCTGTTCAACAGACGGTCATCTCTTGTGTTTCAATGGCATCGTCAGATGTGAAGTCAAAGACTTGAAGTTAAGGCGGCCACAGTCCCACCTTGCTCAGTGTCTAAATGCCTTTCTTGGGGTCTAATCCCAAGAACATCAAGTTCCATTCAGTGTACTTTGCTCTGCTGATGATGTCTTTGTCAACACCACTGGGTACAAGCACGATACACAACCATGTGACAGATACTTGTGTTAAGCTAGGACTTGTCACTTCGGCTGAGAAAACAAAAATCCTTAACGAAATCCCTTCTAAATGAGATGGCGTTACCTGGTACATTTATTTGAACTAGCAGATTCGTACCCTCTGGGCCCTTCTCCCTCCCTCCTTGGCCACCATACCATGAACGGCTGATGGCATTATTCAGTGGTTCCAAGCACTCGCTCCACCATTTTCCATCTCCGTACCTCTCATATCACCGACATGGCCTTCCAGATCATCAATAAAATGTTTTCTTGAAAATAGCTTTACACAGCTGCCAATAATTCCTATCCTGTCAAGGAAATTGACGAATTGTTGGTAGCTGTGTACGAAGGTTAGTTGTCATGCTTCTGGCAACCTCCTTGCCGTGTGTACAGAGGACGGACGGACGGACGGACGGACGGGAGTGCAATTTTGTAATATAATGGATTCCAGGTTGAATATGTATAAAGGCATCGATATTCTGGCTCAGGCACAACTGCACGTGGAACTGTTATGACAAGACTTAATTGTAATTTCTGAGAAAGGCTGAGAGTGCTCAGAACAGTAGGTGGCTCCCATCCACCCACAGTACAGGGCAAAGGACAAGATAGATATACTGATAGATCTTGCGTATATCTGCTCTCTAACTGATTATGCTGCACCTCTGCTTTCTCAAGTGCCGGACGGAAGACGTCAGATAATACTAAATGAAACCATGACCATCATAGTCAGCTGTCCCGACGATCTTAAATATGGGAGAAAACTTGGTCTTCCTCGTATTGTTGGTAGAAAACTTGGTCTTCCTCGTATTGTTGGTAGAAAACTTGGTCTTCCTCGTATTGTTGGTAGAAAACTTGGTCTTACTCGTATTGTTGGTAGAAAACTTGGTCTTCCTCGTATTGTTGGTAGAAAACTTGGTCTTACTCGTATTGTTGGTAGAAAACTTGGTCTTCCTCGTATTGTTGGTAGAAAACTTGGTCTTCCTCGTATTGTTGGTAGAAAACTTGGTCTTACTCGTATTGTTGGTAGAAAACTTGGTCTTACTCGTATTGCTGGTAGAAAACTTGGTCTTACTCGTATTGTTGGTAGAAAACTTGGTCTTCCTCGTATTGTTGGTAGAAAACTTGGTCTTACTCGTATTGCTGGTAGAAAACTTGGTCTCACTCGTATTGTTGGTAGAAAACTTGGTCTTACTCGTACTGTTGGTAGAAAACTTGGTCTTCCTCGTATTGTTGGTAGAAAACTTGGTCTTACTCGTATTACTGGTAGAAAACTTGGTCTTACTCGTATTGTTGGTAGAAAACTTGGTCTTACTCGTATTGTTGGGAGAAAACTTGGTCTTACTCGTATTGTTGGTAGAAAACTTGGTCTTACTCGTATTGCTGGTAGAAAACTTGGTCTTACTCGTATTGTTGGTAGAAAACTTGGTCTTTCTCGTATTGTTGGTAGAAAACTTGGTCTTACTCGTTATTGTGGGTAGAATAACCACTTCCCTCCCTCTGTCTGATGCATGTTGACCCACGGCACCACTTCCCTCCTCTGTCTGATGCATGTTGACCCACGGCACCACTTCCCTCCTCTGTCTGATGCATGTTGACCCACGGCACCACTTCCCTCCTCTGTCTGATGCATGTTGACCCACGGCAACCACTTCCCTCCCTCTGTCTGATGCATGTTGACCCACGGCACCACTTCCCTCCCTCTGTCTGATGCATGTTGACCCACGGCACCACTTCCCTCCCTCTGTCTGATGCATGTTGACCCACGGCACCACTTCCCTCCTCTGTCTGATGCATGTTGACCCACGGCACCACTTCCCTCCCTCTGTCTGATGCATGTTGACCCACGGCACCACTTCCCTCCCTCTGTCTGATGCATGTTGACCCACGGCACCACTTCCCTCCTCTGTCTGATGCATGTTGACCCACGGCACCACTTCCCTCCCTCTGTCTGATGCATGTTGACCCACGGCACCACTTCCCTCCTCTGTCTGATGCATGTTGACCCACGGCACCACTTCCCTCCCTCTGTCTGATGCATGTTGACCCACGGCACCACTTCCCTCCCTCTGTCTGATGCATGTTGACCCACGGCACCACTTCCCTCCTCTGTCTGATGCATGTTGACCCACGGCACCACTTCCCTCCTCTGTCTGATGCATGTTGACCCACGGCACCACTTCCCTCCCTCTGTCTGATGCATGTTGACCCACGGCACCACTTCCCTCCTCTGTCTGATGCATGTTGACCCACGGCACCACTTCCCTCCCTCTGTCTGATGCATGTTGACCCACGGCAACCACTTCCCTCCCTCTGTCTGATGCATGTTGACCCACGGCACCACTTCCCTCCCTCTGTCTGATGCATGTTGACCCACGGCACCACTTCCCTCCTCTGTCTGATGCATGTTGACCCACGGCACCACTTCCCTCCTCTGTCTGATGCATGTTGACCCACGGCACCACTTCCCTCCTCTGTCTGATGCATGTTGACCCACGGCACCACTTCCCTCCTCTGTCTGATGCATGTTGACCCACGGCACCACTTCCCTCCTCTGTCTGATGCATGTTGACCCACGGCACCACTTCCCTCCTCTGTCTGATGCATGTTGACCCACGGCACCACTTCCCTCCTCTGTCTGATGCATGTTGACCCACGGCACCACTTCCCTCCCTCTGTCTGATGCATGTTGACCCACGGCACCACTTCCCTCCCTCTGTCTGATGCATGTTGACCCACGGCAACCACTTCCCTCCCTCTGTCTGATGCATGTTGACCCACGGCACCACTTCCCTCCTCTGTCTGATGCATGTTGACCCACGGCACCACTTCCCTCCCTCTGTCTGATGCATGTTGACCCACGGCACCACTTCCCTCCCTCTGTCTGATGCATGTTGACCCACGGCACCACTTCCCTCCTCTGTCTGATGCATGTTGACCCACGGCACCACTTCCCTCCTCTGTCTGATGCATGTTGACCCACGGCACCACTTCCCTCCTCTGTCTGATGCATGTTGACCCACGGCACCACTTCCCTCCCTCTGTCTGATGCATGTTGACCCACGGCACCACTTCCCTCCTCTGTCTGATGCATGTTGACCCACGGCAACCACTTCCCTCCCTCTGTCTGATGCATGTTGACCCACGGCACCACTTCCCTCCCTCTGTCTGATGCATGTTGACCCACGGCACCACTTCCCTCCCTCTGTCTGATGCATGTTGACCCACGGCACCACTTCCCTCCTCTGTCTGATGCATGTTGACCCACGGCACCACTTCCCTCCCTCTGTCTGATGCATGTTGACCCACGGCACCACTTCCCTCCCTCTGTCTGATGCATGTTGACCCACGGCACCACTTCCCTCCCTCTGTCTGATGCATGTTGACCCACGGCACCACTTCCCTCCCTCTGTCTGATGCATGTTGACCCACGGCACCACTTCCCTCCCTCTGTCTGATGCATGTTGACCCACGGCAACCACTTCCCTCCCTCTGTCTGATGCATGTTGACCCACGGCACCACTTCCCTCCCTCTGTCTGATGCATGTTGACCCACGGCACCACTTCCCTCCCTCTGTCTGATGCATGTTGACCCACGGCACCACTTCCCTCCCTCTGTCTGATGCATGTTGACCCACGGCACCACTTCCCTCCCTCTGTCTGATGCATGTTGACCCACGGCACCACTTCCCTCCCTCTGTCTGATGCATGTTGACCCACGGCACCACTTCCCTCCCTCTGTCTGATGCATGTTGACCCACGGCACCACTTCCCTCCCTCTGTCTGATGCATGTTGACCCACGGCACCACTTCCCTCCCTCTGTCTGATGCATGTTGACCCACGGCACCACTTCCCTCCCTCTGCCTGATGCATGTTGACCCACGGCACCACTTCCCTCCTCTGTCTGATGCATGTTGACCCACGGCACCACTTCCCTCCCTCTGTCTGATGCATGTTGACCCACGGCACCACTTCCCTCCTCTGTCTGATGCATGTTGACCCACGGCACCACTTCCCTCCCTCTGTCTGATGCATGTTGACCCACGGCACCACTTCCCTCCCTCTGTCTGATGCATGTTGACCCACGGCACCACTTCCCTCCCTCTGTCTGATGCATGTTGACCCACGGCAACCACTTCCCTCCCTCTGTCTGATGCATGTTGACCCACGGCACCACTTCCCTCCTCTGTCTGATGCATGTTGACCCACGGCACCACTTCCCTCCTCTGTCTGATGCATGTTGACCCACGGCACCACTTCCCTCCCTCTGTCTGATGCATGTTGACCCACGGCACCACTTCCCTCCCTCTGTCTGATGCATGTTGACCCACGGCAACCACTTCCCTCCCTCTGTCTGATGCATGTTGACCCACGGCACCACTTCCCTCCCTCTGTCTGATGCATGTTGACCCACGGCAACCACTTCCCTCCCTCTGTCTGATGCATGTTGACCCACGGCACCACTTCCCTCCCTCTGTCTGATGCATGTTGACCCACGGCACCACTTCCCTCCCTCTGTCTGATGCATGTTGACCCACGGCACCACTTCCCTCCTCTGTCTGATGCATGTTGACCCACGGCACCACTTCCCTCCCTCTGTCTGATGCATGTTGACCCACGGCACCACTTCCCTCCTCTGTCTGATGCATGTTGACCCACGGCACCACTTCCCTCCCTCTGTCTGATGCATGTTGACCCACGGCACCACTTCCCTCCCTCTGTCTGATGCATGTTGACCCACGGCACCACTTCCCTCCCTCTGTCTGATGCATGTTGACCCACGGCAACCACTTCCCTCCCTCTGTCTGATGCATGTTGACCCACGGCACCACTTCCCTCCCTCTGTCTGATGCATGTTGACCCACGGCACCACTTCCCTCCTCTGTCTGATGCATGTTGACCCACGGCACCACTTCCCTCCCTCTGTCTGATGCATGTTGACCCACGGCACCACTTCCCTCCCTCTGTCTGATGCATGTTGACCCACGGCACCACTTCCCTCCTCTGTCTGATGCATGTTGACCCACGGCACCACTTCCCTCCCTCTGTCTGATGCATGTTGACCCACGGCACCACTTCCCTCCCTCTGTCTGATGCATGTTGACCCACGGCACCACTTCCCTCCTCTGTCTGATGCATGTTGACCCACGGCACCACTTCCCTCCTCTGTCTGATGCATGTTGACCCACGGCACCACTTCCCTCCCTCTGTCTGATGCATGTTGACCCACGGCACCACTTCCCTCCTCTGTCTGATGCATGTTGACCCACGGCACCACTTCCCTCCCTCTGTCTGATGCATGTTGACCCACGGCACCACTTCCCTCCTCTGTCTGATGCATGTTGACCCACGGCACCACTTCCCTCCTCTGTCTGATGCATGTTGACCCACGGCACCACTTCCCTCCTCTGTCTGATGCATGTTGACCCACGGCACCACTTCCCTCCCTCTGTCTGATGCATGTTGACCCACGGCACCACTTCCCTCCTCTGTCTGATGCATGTTGACCCACGGCACCACTTCCCTCCTCTGTCTGATGCATGTTGACCCACGGCACCACTTCCCTCCTCTGTCTGATGCATGTTGACCCACGGCACCACTTCCCTCCTCTGTCTGATGCATGTTGACCCACGGCACCACTTCCCTCCTCTGTCTGATGCATGTTGACCCACGGCACCACTTCCCTCCTCTGTCTGATGCATGTTGACCCACGGCACCACTTCCCTCCTCTGTCTGATGCATGTTGACCCACGGCACCACTTCCCTCCCTCTGTCTGATGCATGTTGACCCACGGCACCACTTCCCTCCTCTGTCTGATGCATGTTGACCCACGGCACCACTTCCCTCCTCTGTCTGATGCATGTTGACCCACGGCACCACTTCCCTCCCTCTGTCTGATGCATGTTGACCCACGGCACCACTTCCCTCCCTCTGTCTGATGCATGTTGACCCACGGCACCACTTCCCTCCCTCTGTCTGATGCATGTTGACCCACGGCACCACTTCCCTCCTCTGTCTGATGCATGTTGACCCACGGCACCACTTCCCTCCTCTGTCTGATGCATGTTGACCCACGGCACCACTTCCCTCCCTCTGTCTGATGCATGTTGACCCACGGCACCACTTCCCTCCTCTGTCTGATGCATGTTGACCCACGGCACCACTTCCCTCCTCTGTCTGATGCATGTTGACCCACGGCACCACTTCCCTCCCTCTGTCTGATGCATGTTGACCCACGGCACCACTTCCCTCCCTCTGTCTGATGCATGTTGACCCACGGCACCACTTCCCTCCCTCTGTCTGATGCATGTTGACCCACGGCAACCACTTCCCTCCCTCTGTCTGATGCATGTTGACCCACGGCAACCACTTCCCTCCATCTGGTAGTTGTTAACATTACTAACCTGACCATCTGGTAGTTGTTAACATTATTAACCTGACCATCTGGTAGTTTGTTAACATTACTGGACCTGACCACGTGGCTATTGTTAACATTACCGACCTGACAAGTGGTTGTTGTTAACATTACTAACCTGACCAAGTGGTAGTTGTTAACATTACCGACCTGACCATCTGGTAGTTGTTAACATTACTGACCTGAACACGTGGCTAGTGTTAACATTAACTGACCTGACCATCTGTAGTTGTTAACATTACCGACCTGACCAAGTGGTTGTTGTTAACATACTGACCTGACCACGTGGCTATGTTAACATTACTGACCTACCACGTGGCTATGTTAACATTACTGACCTGACCATCTGTAGTTGTTAACATTACTGACCTGACCACGTGGCTAGTGTTAACATACTGACCTGACCACGTGCTAGTGTTAACAATACTGACCTGACCATCTGTAGTTGTTAACATTACCGACCTGACCATCTGGTAGTTGTTAACATTACTGACCTGACCACGTGGCTATGTTAACATTACTGACCTGACCATCTGTAGTTGTTAACATTACTAACCTGACCATCTGTAGTTGTTAACATTACCGACCTGACCATCTGGTAGTTTGTTGACATTACTAACCTGACCATCTGTAGTTGTTAACATTACCGACCTGACCATCTGGTAGTTGTTAACATTACTAACCTGACCATCTGTAGTTGTTAACATTACTGACCTACCACGTGGCTATTGTTAACATTACCGACCTGACCAAGTGGTTGTTGTTAACATACTGACCTGACCACGTGGCTATGTTAACATTACTGACCTGACCACGTGGCTAGTGTTAACATACTGACCTGACCATCTGTAGTTGTTAACATTACCGACCTGACCATCTGGTAGTTTGTTAACATTACTAACCTGACCATCTGGTAGTTGTTAACATTACCGACCTGACCATCTGGTAGTTGTTAACATTACTGACCTACCACGTGGCTATGTTAACATTACTGACCTGACCAAGTGGTTGTTGTTAACATTACTGACCTGACCACGTGGCTATGTTAACATTACTGACCTACCACGTGGCTATTGTTAACATTACCGACCTGACCAAGTGTTGTTGTTAACATTACTGACCTACCATCTGGTAGTTGTTAACATTACGACCTGACCACGTGGCTATTGTTAACATTACCGACCTGACCATCTGGTAGTTGTTAACATTACTAACCTGACCATCTGTAGTTGTTAACATTACGACCTGACCACGTGGCTAGTGTTAACATTACCGACCTGACCATCTGGTAGTTGTTAACATTACTGACCTGAACACGTGGCTAGTGTTAACATACTGACCTGACCATCTGTAGTTGTTAACATTACGACCTGACCACGTGGCTATTGTTAACATTACCGACCTGACCATCTGGTAGTTGTTAACATTACTGGACCTGACCACGTGGCTATTGTTAACATTACCGACCTGACCATCTGGTAGTTGTTAACATTACTGGACCTGACCACGTGGCTAGTGTTAACATTAACTGACCTGACCACGTGGCTAGTGTTAACATACTGACCTGACCACGTGGCTATGTTAACATTACTGACCTGACCACGTGGCTATGTTAACATTACTGACCTGACCACGTGGCTATGTTAACATTACTGACCTGACCACGTGGCTATTGTTAACATTACCGACCTGACCATCTGGTAGTTGTTAACATTACGACCTGACCACGTGGCTAGTGTTAACATACTGACCTGACCATCTGTAGTTGTTAACATTACGACCTGACCACGTGGCTATGTTAACATTACTGACCTGACCATCTGTAGTTGTTAACATTACTGACCTGACCACGTGGCTAGTGTTAACATACTGACCTGACCATCTGGTAGTTGTTAACATTACTGACCTGACCACGTGGCTATGTTAACATTACTGACCTGACCACGTGGCTATGTTAACATTACTGACCTGACCACGTGGCTATGTTAACATTACTGACCTGACCATCTGTAGTTGTTAACATTACTGGACCTGACCACGTGGCTATGTTAACATTACTGACCTGACCATCTGTAGTTGTTAACATTACTGACCTGACCACGTGGCTATTGTTAACATTACCGACCTGACCATCTGGTAGTTGTTAACATTACGACCTGACCACGTGGCTATGTTAACATTACTGACCTGACCACGTGGCTATTGTTAACATTACCGACCTGACCAAGTGTTGTTGTTAACATTACTGGACCTGACCACGTGGCTATTGTTAACATTACTGACCTGACCACGTGGCTATTGTTAACATTACCGACCTGACCATCTGGTAGTTGTTAACATTACTGACCTGACCACGTGGCTAGTGTTAACATACTGACCTGACCATCTGTAGTTGTTAACATTACTGGACCTGACCACGTGGCTATGTTAACATTACTAACCTGACCATCTGTAGTTGTTAACATTACGACCTGACCACGTGGCTAGTGTTAACATTACTGACCTGACCACGTGGCTAGTGTTAACATTACTGACCTGACCACGTGGCTAGTGTTAACATTACTAACCTGACCACGTGGCTAGTGTTAACATTACTGACCTGACCACGTGGCTAGTGTTAACATTACTGACCTGAACACGTGGCTAGTGTTAACATTACTGACCTGACCACGTGGCTAGTGTTAACATTACTGACCTGACCACGTGGCTATTGTTAACATTACTGACCTGACCACGTGGCTAGTGTTAACATTACTGACCTGACCACGTGGCTAGTGTTAACATTACTGACCTGACCACGTGGCTATTGTTAACATTACTGACCTGACCACGTGGCTAGTGTTAACATTACTGACCTGACCACGTGGCTAGTGTTAACATTACTGACCTGAACACGTGGCTATTGTTAACATTACTGACCTGACCACGTGGCTAGTGTTAACATTACTGACCTGACCACGTGGCTATTGTTAACATTACTGACCTGACCACGTGGCTAGTGTTAACATTACTGACCTGACCAAGTGGTTGTTGTTAACATTATTGACCTGACCACGTGGCTAGTGTTAACATTACTGACCTGACCACGTGGCTGGTGTTAACATTACTGACCTGACCATCTGGTAGTTTGTTGACATTACTAACCTGACCATCTGGTAGTTGTTAACATTACCGACCTGACCAAGTGGTTGTTGTTAACATTACTGACCTGACCATCTGGTAGTTTGTTAACATTATTAACCTGACCATCTGGTAGTTGTTAACATTACCGACCTGACCAAGTGGTTGTTGTTAACATTACCGACCTGACCATCTGGTAGTTTGTTAACATTATTAACCTGACCATCTGGTAGTTGTTAACATTACCGACCTGACCATCTGGTAGTTGTTAACATTACTGACCTGACCAAGTGGTTGTTGTTAACATTACTGACCTGACCATCTGGTAGTTGTTAACATTACCGACCTGACCAAGTGGTTGTTGTTAACATTACTGACCTGACCAAGTGGTTGTTGTTAACATTACTGACCTGACCATCTGGTAGTTGTTAACATTACCGACCTGACCAAGTGGTTGTTGTTAACATTACTGACCTGACCATCTGGTAGTTGTTAACATTACCGACCTGACCAAGTGGTTGTTGTTAACATTACCGACCTGACCACGTGGTGGGCATTAACCTTCTCTGTCGACTAAGATAACTAAGCTCATATGAGCTCAGGATGTCTACACCAACTTCATTCTACCAGATCTCCCCCACGTCTGCCCAGCCTGCTCCTCCTCACTACCAGATCTCCCCCACGTCTGCCCAGCCTGCTCCTCCTCACTACCAGATCTCCCCCACGTCTGCCCAGCCTGCTCCTCCTCACTACCAGATCTCCCCCACGTCTGCCCAGCCTGCTCCTCCTCACTACCAGATCTCCCCCATGTCTGCCCAGCCTGCTCCTCCTCACTACCAGATCTCCCCCATGTCTGCCCAGCCTGCTCCTCCTCACTACCAGATCTCCCCCACGTCTGCCCAGCCTGCTCCTCCTCACTACCAGATCTCCCCCATGTCTGCCCAGCCTGCTCCTCCTCACTACCAGATCTCCCCCACGTCTGCCCAGCCTGCTCCTCCTCACTACCAGATCTCCCCCACGTCTGCCCAGCCTGCTCCTCCTCACTACCAGATCTCACCCACGTCTGCCTAGCCTGCTCCTCCTCACTACCATATCTCACCCACGTCTGCCCAGGCTGCTCCTCCTCACTAACATATCTCACCCACGTCTGCCTAGCCTGCTCCTCCTCACTACCAGATCTCCCCCACGTCTGCCCAGCCTGCTCCTCCTCACTCACAGCCACACGGAGGCACCAGCGTGACAGAGTCCAGCCTGCAGAACATCCTGGGTCCATCTTACACCACCTGCCAAGCGGCCCTCACCTCGCTGAACCTCTCCACCATCTCCCACCAACACAGGCAGCTCACACGGCAGTCTGGCAGTGAACTGCTGACCCGGGTCACGCCCGTCGCTAGACTATCCCCCCCCCCTCAGGGGCCGCCCTTTGTCATCACAAACGCCTTGTACCAGCCAGAGCTCGTACACACAGACACACAGACTAGTCTTATATCTATCACTGTGAACGTTATAAACAATACAGGAAGGAGACTTGTCTTACGCACTTTATTTACCTCCTTCCAGAACATCTTTTTATTCTCCCTAAAATTTAATGATACTCTCTCACCCCAACTCTCATTTGCCCTTTTTTTCACCTCTTTCACCTTTCTCTTGACCTCCTGTCTCTTTCTTTTATACATCTCCCACTCAATTGCATTTTTTCCCTGCAAAAATCGTCCAAATGCCTCTCTCTTCTCTTTCACTAATACTCTTACTTCTTCATCGCACCACTCACTACCCTTTCCAATCAACCCACCTCCCACTCTTCTCAAGCCACAAGCATCTTTTGCGCAATCCATCACTGATTCCCTAAATACATCCCATTCCTCCCCCACTCCCCTTACTTCCATTGCTCTCACCTTTTTCCATTCTGTACTCAGTCTCTCCTGGTACTTCCTCACACAGGTCTCCTTCCCAAGCTCACTTACTCTCACCACCCTCTTCACCCCAACATTCACTCTTCTTTTCCGAAAACCCATACAAATCTTCACCTTAGCCTCCACAAGATAATGATCAGACATCCCTCCAGTTGCACCTCTCAGCACATTAACATCCAAAAGTCTCTCTTTCGCACGCCTGTCAATTAACACGTAATCCAATAACGCTCTCTGGCCATCTCTCCTACTTACATAAGTATACTTATGTATATCTCGCTTTTTAAACCAGGTATTCCCAATCATCAGTCCTTTTTCAGCACATAAATCTACAAGCTCTTCACCATTTCCATTTACAACACTGAACACCCCATGCATACCAATTATTCCCTCAACTGCCACATTACTCACCTTTGCATTCAAATCACCCATCACTATGACCCGGTCTCGTGCATCAAAACCACTAACACACTCATTCAGCTGCTCCCAAAACACTTGCCTCTCTTGATCTTTCTTCTCGTGCCCAGGTGCATATGCACCAATAATCACCCACCTCTCTCCATCAACTTTCAGTTTTACCCATATTAATCGAGAATTTACTTTCTTACACTCTATCACATACTCCCACAACTCCTGTTTCAGGAGTATTGCTACTCCTTCCCTTGCTCTTGTCCTCTCACTAACCCCTGACTTTACTCCCCAGACATTCCCAAACCACTCTTCCCCTTTACCCTTGAGCTTCGTTTCACTCAGAGCCAAAACATCCAGGTTCCTTTCCTCAAACATACTACCTATCTCTCCTTTTTTCACATCTTGGTTACATCCACACACATTTAGGCACCCCACTCTGAGCCTTCGAGGAGGATGAGCACTCCCCGCGTGACTCCTTCTTCTGTTTCCCATTTTAGAAAGTTAATACAAGGAGGGGAGGATTTCTGGCCCCCCGCTCCCGTCCCCTCTAGTCGCTTTCTACGACACGCGAGGAACACGTGGGAAGTATTCTTTCACCCCTATCCCCAGGGATAATATACATATATATATACATATACACACACACACACACACACACATACATACGCACATATACACACACACACACATACACATATATACATATACATATACATATATATATATATATATATATATATATATATATATATATATATATATATATACACACAAAGACATATACATATATACACATGTACATAATTCATACTGTCTGCCTTTATTCATTCCCATCGCTACCCCGCAGCACATGAAATAACACCCCCCCCCCCCCCAAATGTGCGCGGGGTAGCGCGAGGAGAAGACAACAAAGGCCCCATTCGTTCACACTTAGTCTCTAGCTGTCATGTAATAATGCACCGAAACCGTAGCTCCCTTTCCACATCCAGGCCCCACAGAACTTTCCATGGTTTACCCCAGACGCTTCACACGCCCTGGTTCAATCCATTGACAGCACGTCGACCCCGGTATACAACATCGTTACAATTCACTCTATTCCTTGCACCCCTTTCACCCTCCTGCATGTTCAGGCCAAGATCACTCTAAAATCTTATTCATTCCACCTTTTCACCTCCAATTAGGTCTCCCACTTCTCCTCGTTCCCTCCACTTCTGACACATATATCCTCTTGGTCAATCTTTCGTCACTCATTCTCTCCATGTGAGCAAACCATTTCACAACACCCTCTTCTGCTCTCTCAACCACACTCTTTTTATTACCACACATCTCTCTCATCCTATCACTACTTACTCGATCAAACCACCTCACACCACATATTGTCCTCAAACATCTCATTTCCAGCACATCCACCCTCCTCTGCACAACTCTATCCATACCCCAAGCCTCGCAACCATATAACATTGTTGGAACCACTATTCCTTCAAGCATACCCATTTTTGCTTTCCGAGACAATGTTCTCGACTTCCACACATTCTTCAACGATCCTAGAACTTTCGCCCCCTCCCCCACCCTATGATTCACTTCCGCTTCCATGGTTCCATCCGCTGCCAAAGCAACACCCAGATATCTAAAACACTTCACTTCCTCCAGTTTTTCTCCATTCAAACTTACCTCCCAATTTACTTGTCCCTCAACCCTACTGTACCTAATAACCTTGCTCTTATTCACATTTACTCTCAGCTTTCTTCTTTCACACACTTTACCAAACTCCGTCACCAGCTTCTGCAATTTCTTACATGAATCAGCCACCAGCGCTGTATCATCAGCGAACAACAAATGATTCACTTCCCAAGCTCTCTCATCCACAACAGACTGCATACTTGCCCCTCTTTCCAAAACTCTTGCATTCACCCCCCAACAACCCCATCCATAAACAAATTAAACAACCATGGAGACATCACACACCACTGCTGCGAACCAACATTTACTGAGAACCAATCACTTTCTTCTCTTCCTACACGTACACATGCCTTACAGCCTCGATAAAAACTATTTACTGCTTCTAACAACTTGCTTCCCACACCATATATTCTTAATACCTTCCACAGAGCATCTCTATCAACTCTATCATATGCCCTCTCCAGATCCATAAATGCTACATACAAATCCATTTGCTTTTCTAAGTATTTCTCACATACATTCTTCAAAGCAAACACCTGATCCACACATCCTCTACCACTTCTGAAACCACACTGCTCTTCCCCAATCTGATGCTCTGTACATGCCTTCACCCTCTCAATCAATACCCTCCCATACAATTTCCCAGGAATACTCAACAAACTTATCTCTGTAATTTGAGCACTCACTTTTATCCCCTTTACCTTTGTACAATGGCACTATGCAAGCATTCCGCCAATCCTCAGGCACCTCACCATGAGTCATACATACATTAAATAACCTTACCAACCAGTCAACAATCAGTCATCACCTTTTTTAATAAATTCCACTGCAATACCATCCAAACCCGCTGTCTTGCCGGCTTTCATCTTCCGCAAAGCTTTTACTACCTCTTCTCTGTTTACCAAATCATTCTCCCTAACCCTCTCACTTCGCACATCACCTCGACCAAAACACCCTAGATCTGCCACGCTATCATCAAATACATTCAACACACCTTCAAAATACTCACTCCATCTCCTTCTCACATCACCACTACTTGTTATCACCTCCCCATTAGCCCCCTTCACTGAAGTTCCCATTTGTTCCCTTGTCTCACCCACTTTATTCACCTCCTTCCAAAACATCTTTTTATTTTCCCTAAGATTTTATGATACTCTCTCACCCCAACTCTCATTGGCCCTTTTTTTTCACCTCTTGCACCTTTCTCTTGACCTCCTGCCTCTTTCTTTTATACATCTCCCACTCATTTGCATTATTTCCTTGCAAAAATCGTCTAAATGCCTCTCTCTTCTCTTTCACTAATAATCTTACTTCTTCTTCCCACCACTCACTACCCTTTCTAATCTGCCCACCTCCCACGCTTCTCATGCCACAAGCATCTTTTGCGCAAGCCATCACTGCTTCCCTAAATACATTCCATTCCTCCCCCACTCCCCTTACCTCTTTGTTCTCACCTTTTTCCATTCTGTACTCAGTCCCTCCTGGTACTTCCTCACAAAAGTCTCTTTCCCAAGCTCACTTACTCTCACCACTCTCTTCACCCCAACATTCTCTCTTCTTTTCTGAAAACCTCTACAAATCTTCACCTTCGCCTCCACAAGATAATGATCAGACATCCCTCCAGTTGCACCTCTCAGCACATTAACATCCAAAAGTTTCTTTCGCGGGCCTATCAATTAACACGTAATCCAATTACGCTCTCTGGCCATCTCTCCTACTTACATACGTATACTTATGTATATCTCTCTTTTTAAAAATAAACTGTCAAACCAATTAACCTTATATGACCTCCAACCCCGACCACCCCGTCCCTGGTGGTGGAACAAGCGAATAAACACTGCGGGACAGTCGGCATAATAACCCTCGACCCAACGGTGCCGACAAGTCGTCAAACTTAACGTATGATCCAATCAAGTCCATCAACATGAGACGTAACAAAAGCAGCCCCGCCAACAACAGCCATGTCTGCCCCAACAACAACAACAGCGCGTCCCCACCAACATCAGCCATGTCTGCAAGGTTAACACAAACATCGCTGCCACAGTTCCACTGGTAACCTCACCTCTGTTACAGTTCCCACTACCAACAGTTCCACTGGTAACCTCACCTCTGTTACAGTGACCACTACCAACAGTTCCACTGGTAACCTCAACTCTGTTACAGTTCCAGTGGTAACACCACCTGTTACAGTTCCCACTACCAACGGCTCCACTGGAAGCAACAGCAGCAACACAAGTAATGGTGGTGGTACTTTACCTAGAGCTGACTTCAGAGGTTTGAGCTGAGTCTAAGGTGATGATGTGTGTCGCTGGTCGACCAAGATGGAGGCCACGGCCCATGTCAACCCCACGGCCTGGTTAGTCTCGTACACTTTGTCGTCTTTTTACATTTCTACAACGTTCACTCCACAGTAAGTATATCTGATGACTGTAGGCAATGAGCGGAACAGCCTTGGCTCCAGATGTTCGGGGCGTTTTCTCTACATCTTTGATTCTAGTTGTAATTTTGAGTCTACCATACCTATCATGGAAAATAAGACTTATCTTTGAGTGTAGGTCACTACTTTCTAGGATCGTCCAAGTGAAACAAATGATTTTTCCTCTCGTTTCTGCTCCAGAGACCACAGCCTCATTAGTTCAGATGGTTTACCGCGTTAATTTGGATCATGAAAGTTCTTTGCACACTTTCTCATTCTGAACTTTCGCCCGCCTTGTAAGTTGGTGTTACCACACGACAATATTTCATTCGTGAAAATATTAGTGTCATGACAAGCGCTGTCACTACTGCTTCCTTTCTTCTCTTGAAGGTCCGCAAGATCCAGCGTGCCGTCTTTTTTTGCAAGACGCAACTGTTGCCTCCTTTTGTTCGTTAAAGTTTGGGTCGACAAACAACACTGCGAGGTCTTATCTCCCTGTGATCATTGATGACCAGATGGTGTCTAGGTATGTGTGGTATTATGTAGTTGCTCTCCCCACACAAACAGTTGGGTGGCCCAGCGGGAGACTTCATCTATACCTGTGTGTAATATACGTAGTGCTCAGTCCTTTCTGCTGATGAAAGGTTCACACTTATCTTACTATCACCAGCAAAGGATGATAAGAAACTATGACTCGTGGTGATGGAGGGCGCTGGTGGGGGGTGGGGTAAGGGTGGTGGTCCCAGGGGAGGATGGTAGAGGGGAATGTCGGTGGTGGTGGTGGTGGTGGTGGTGGTGGTGGAGGAGGAGCCGCCGCCACCGGGTCGTCTGGAGGCCACAACAAGTGCCGTTCCTCCCACACCCACCAGCCGGCCAGCCGCTCCCACGTTATTGATTAAGCAGACCAGCGGCGCCACACCCACACCTGCTGACTTCCTCTCCACCACCCACTTCCACCAGGTATGTTAACTTCCTCTCCACCACCCACCTCCACCTGGTATGTTAACTTCCTCTCCACCACCCACCTCCACCAGGTATGTTAACTTCCTCTCCACCACCCACTTCCACCAGGTATGTTAACTTCCTCTCCACCACCCACTTCCACCAGGTATGTTAACTTCCTCTCCACCAGCCACTTCCACCAGGTATGTTAACTTCCTCTCTACCAGCCACTTCCACCAGGTATGTTAACTTCCTCTCCACCAGCCACTTCCACCAGGTATGTTAACTTCCTCTCCACCACCCACCTCCACCAGGTATGTTAACTTCCTCTCCACCACCCACCTCCACCAGGTATGTTAACTTCCTCTCCACCAACCACTTCCACCAGGTATGTTAACATCCTCTCCACCAACCACCTCCACCAGGTATGTTAACTTCCTCTCCACCAGCCACTTCCACCAGGTATGTTAACTTCCTCTCCACCAGCCACTTCCACCAGGTATGTTAACTTCCTCTCCACCACCCACCTCCACCAGGTATGTTAACTTCCTCTCCACCAGCCACTTCCACCGGGTATGTTAACTTCCTCTCCACCAACCACCTCCACCAGGTATGTTCAATTCCTCTCCACCACCCACCTCCACCAGGTATGTTAACTTCCTCTCCACCAGCCACTTCCACCAGGTATGTTAACTTCCTCTCCACCAGCCATGTTAACTTCCTCTCCACCAACCACTTCCACCAGGTATGTTAACTTCCTCTCCACCAACCACTTCCACCAGGTATGTTAACTTCCTCTACACCAGCCACCTCCACCAGGTATGTTAACTTCCTCTCCACCAATCACTTCCACCAGGTATGTTAATTTCCTCTCCACCAGCCACTTCCACCAGGTATGTTAACTTCCTCTCCACCAACCACTTCCACCAGATATGTTAACTTCCTCTCCACCAACCACTTCCACCAAGTATGTTAATTTCCACTCCACCAGGTATGTTAACTTCCTCTCTACCAGGTATATCAACTTCCTGTCCACCAGCCACCTGCACCAGGTATGTTAACTTTTCCACCAGCCACCTCCACCAGGTAGTTAACTTCCTCTCCACCACCCACCTCCACCACGTATGTTAACTTCCTCTCCACTACCCACTTCCATCATGTATGTTAACTTCCTCTCCACCACCCATCTCCACCAGGTATGTTAACTTCCTCTCCACCCCCACCCTCCACCAGGTATGTTAACTTCCTCTCCACCAGGTATGTCAACTTCCTCTCCACCAAACACCTCCACTAGGTATGTTAACTTTCTATCCACCAAACACCTCCACCAGGTATGTTAACTTCCTCTCCACCAGCCACCTCCACCATATATGTTAACTTCCTCTCCACCAGCCACCCCCACCAGGTATGTCAACTTCCTCTCCACCAAACATTTCCTCCAGGTATGTTAACTTCCTTTCCACCAAACACCTCCACCAGGTATGTCAACTTCTTCTCCACTAAACACCTCCACCAGGTATGATAACTTCCTCTCCACCAGCCACCTCCACCAGGTATGTTAACTTCCTCTCCTCCAGCCACCTCCACCACGTATGTTAACTTCCTCTCCACCAGCCATGTCAACTTCCTCTCCATCAAACATTTCCACCAGGTATGTTAACTTCCTCTTCGCCAAACACCTCCACCAGGTATGTTAACTTCCTCTCCACCACCCACCTACACCAGGTATGTTTTCTTCCTCTCTACCAGATATGTTTACTTCCTCTCTAACAGCCACCTCCACCAATTATGTTAATTTCCTCTCCATCAGGTATGTTAACTTCTTCTCCACCAGGTATGTTAACTTCCTCTCCATCAGCCACCTCCACCAAGTATGTTAACTTCCTCTCCACCAGCCACTTACACCAGGTATGTTAACTTACTCTCCACCAGACACCCCCACTAGGTATGTTAACTTCCTCTCCACTAGCCACCTCCACCAGGAATGTTAACTTCTCCATCAGCCACTTACACAAGGTATGTTACCTTCCCCTCCACCAGCCACATCCACGAGGTATGTTAACTTTCCACCAGATATGTTAACTTCCCCTCCAAAAGACACCTCCACCAAATATGTTAATTACCTCTCCACCAGACACCTCCGTCAGGTATGTTAACTTCCTCTCCAACAAACACCTGCACCAGGTATATTAACTTCCTCCCACCAGCTATCTACACTAGGTATGTTAAAATCCTGTCTACATCATGAACAATAGCATGGAAGGAGACTAACGTGGGAGATTATAGTGAATAACATCAAAATCATAACTAGTCGCAGTGATCGGAGGAGACTACAGATATTAGAAGCCATTCACATTAGAGAGAAAGCACCTGTCATCAACATCCACACAAACATGACCACCACCATACAGCTCTTGGATGGTCCGCCAATAGGACGTACACCTAATGACGTTTTAGGACAGATGGGACACGTCATTCACCCGCCACAAGCTACCGAGTCCGCTATTCTAGGACAGGAGGAACGTCCACGGTCCACGGTTAAGATGGTCAGAAAGAATCAGACGAGCCCGACCTTACCTCAACTCCACATCCGGACAATAACGGTCTCGCTTGGCCCAACTTAGTGTATGTAGTGATGGACTTTCTATATTCCTACCTCGTTTAATATTGTTCTTCTTTGTTTTCTCAACTATTCCGGATGATGCCTCTGTAAAGGCGAGAGCTTGACTGAAATAGAATGGATAGTTTTGGACAACTGGTGTTTCAGTGGCCAACTAATGGTAGAATAATAGCGAGAAAATTAGAGAACATGAGAAGATTGACAACTCTCGAGATCCACGGATGATATTCTTTCCTATCTTAGTTAGGTCTGGTCATCATCCCTGGAAGATTTTGGGAAGTCATGTTTAGTTGCCCTTGACATGTATAAAGCTTTTGACAGGGTGTGGCATCGGGGTCTCATCTCTAAGCTCCCCTCTCTTGGCTTCCCTCCCTCACTTTGCTAGTTCATATCTAGCTTCCTCTCCGGCCGATCTATCTCTGTGGTTGTTGATGGATCAGCCTCCCCATTTTCTCCATCAACAGCAGTGTCCCTCAAGGTTCTGTCCTGTCCCCTACACTTTTCCTCCATTTTTTCAACGATTTCCTTTCCTCCACAAATAATCCAATGCGCTCATACGCTGACGAGTCAACACTGCATTCATCCCCATCCTTCAATGCTGCTCCCTGTTCTCTCATTCGATCTGCATCTCGTTTTGACACATCTTCCTCAATAAACTCAGGCTTGGATAGAATATCTTAGTGGGGTAAACAAAATCTTGTTAAGTTTAATGTCTCCAAGACCCACTTTCTCACCCATCTTTATCGAAAACTCCTCACAAATCTCGTCTCTCCTCTGACGGTTCTGTAATTCTACCACTTGACTCAATGAACATACTTGGTATTACTGTAACATCCACTCTTTCTTGGAACCCCCCGCATTACGGGAATATCTATGTCCACCTGTAAGAAACTGGGTGTCCTGTTTAGATGTCGAAACTTTTCTTCTGAATAGTTGCTCCGTTTATACAAGGGATTGATTCTTCTTTATATGGAGTACTGCTCTCACATTTAGAGCGGTTTTAGTTCTGTATCCTTACTTGACAGAGTTGAATCAAAGACGGTTCGACTCATAAGCTGTTCCAAGCTAACATCCAAACTTGACCCCCTTGCCCTACGCGGCAATGTTGGTTCACTTTTCCTCTTCTGTACTATGGTATTACTTTGGTTTTTGCTCCCGAGAGCTGGCTGCATGTGTGCCCCCAACACTAGCTACACAACGCAATACTCGGCAAGCTGCTGCGTCACATGATTATTGTGTGGCCATCGGCAACTCAAAAGCGGGCCGTTTTGATACCTGTTTCTTTCCCTATACGTCGAAGCTTTGAAACTCTCTACCTTCTCATGTCTTTCCCAATAACTATGACCTGGCACATTTCAAAATACAGGTCTTTTACTTTCTAAAAAATTCGTAAGTACTTTCCCTTGTCTTCTTCAGTTTCATAATTTTCTCTTATTTCAATTGAGACCCGGCCTTGATGTGGACAAAAATTTGTTCGTGACTGGAGCCTTCAACAACAACAATAACAATAAAATAAATGTTGTCATATTCAATTACGTGAGCATTAGAGAAAACCTGCTCCCACCTTACACTAATATATATATATATATATATATATATATATATATATATATATATATATATATATATATATATATATATATTTTTTTTTTTTTTTTATTATACTTTGTCGCTGTCTCCCGCGTTTGCGAGGTAGCGCAAGGAAACAGACGAAAGAAATGGCCCAACCCCCCCCCCCCATACACATGTATATACATACGTCCACACACGCAAATATACATACCTACACAGCTTTCCATGGTTTACCCCAGACGCTTCACATGCCTTGATTCAATCCACTGACAGCACGTCAACCCCGGTATACCACATCGCTCCAATTCACTCTATTCCTTGCCCTCCTTTCACCCTCCTGCATGTTCAGGCCCCGATCACACAAAATCTTTTTCACTCCATCTTTCCACCTCCAATTTGGTCTCCCTCTTCTCCTCGTTCCCTCCACCTCCGACACATATATCCTCTTGGTCAATCTTTCCTCACTCATTCTCTCCATGTGCCCAAACCACTTCAAAACACCCTCTTCTGCTCTCTCAACCACGCTCTTTTTATTTCCACACATCTCTCTTACCCTTACGTTACTCACTCGATCAAACCACCTCACACCACACATTGTCCTCAAACATCTCATTTCCAGCACATCCATCCTCCTGCGCACAACTCTATCCATAGCCCACGCCTCGCAACCATACAACATTGTTGGAACCACTATTCCTTCAAACATACCCATTTTTGCTTTCCGAGATAATGTTCTCGACTTCCACACATTCTTCAAGGCCCCCAGAATTTTCGCCCCCTCCCCCACCCTATGATCCACTTCCGCTTCCATGGTTCCATCCGCTGCCAGATCCACTCCCAGATATCTAAAACACTTCACTTCCTCCAGTTTTTCTCCATTCAAACTCACCTCCCAATTGACTTGACCCTCAACCCTACTGTACCTAATAACCTTGCTCTTATTCACATTTACTCTTAACTTTCTTCTTCCACACACTTTACCAAACTCAGTCACCAGCTTCTGCAGTTTCTCACATGAATCAGCCACCAGCGCTGTATCATCAGCGAACAACAACTGACTCACTTCCCAAGCTCTCTCATCCCCAACAGACTTCATACTTGCCCCTCTTTCCAAAACTCTTGCATTTACCTCCCTAACAACCCCATCCATAAACAAATTAAACAACCATGGAGACATCACACACCCCTGCCGCAAACCTACATTCACTGAGAACCAATCACTTTCCTCTCTTCCTACACGTACACATGCCTTACATCCTCGATAAAAACTTTTCACTGCTTCTAACAACTTGCCTCCCACACCATATATTCTTAATACCTTCCACAGAGCATCTCTATCAACTCTATCATATGCCTTCTCCAGATCCATAAATGCTACATACAAATCCATTTGCTTTTCTAAGTATTTCTCACATACATTCTTCAAAGCAAACACCTGATCCACACATCCTCTACCACTTCTGAAACCACACTGCTCTTCCCCAATCTGATGCTCTGTACATGCCTTCACCCTCTCAATCAATATCCTCCCATATAATTTACCAGGAATACTCAACAAACTTATACCTCTGTAATTTGAGCACTCACTCTTATCCCCTTTGCCTTTGTACAATTGCACTATGCACGCATTCCGCCAATCCTCAGGCACCTCACCATGAGTCATACATACATTAAATAACCTTACCAACCAGTCAACAATACAGTCACCCCCTTTTTTAATAAATTCCACTGCAATACCATCCAAACCTGTTGCCTTGCCGGCTTTCATCTTCCGCAAAGCTTTCACTACCTCTTCTCTGTTTACCAAATCATTTTCCCTAACCCTCTCACTTTGCACACCACCTCGACCAAAACACCCTATATCTGCCACTCTATCATCAAACACATTCAACAAACCTTCAAAATACTCACTCCATCTCCTTCTCACATCACCACTACTTGTTATCACCTCCCCATTTGCGCCCTTCACTGAAGTTCCCATTTGCTCCCTTGTCTTACGCACTTTATTTACCTCCTTCCAGAACATCTTTTTATTCTCCCTAAAATTTAATGATACTCTCTCACCCCAACTCTCATTTGCCCTTTTTTCACCTCTTTCACCTTTCTCTTGACCTCCTGTCTCTTTCTTTTATACATCTCCCACTCAATTGCATTTTTTCCCTGCAAAAATCGTCCAAATGCCTCTCTCTTCTCTTTCACTAATACTCTTACTTCTTCATCGCACCACTCACTACCCTTTCCAATCAACCCACCTCCCACTCTTCTCAAGCCACAAGCATCTTTTGCGCAATCCATCACTGATTCCCTAAATACATCCCATTCCTCCCCCACTCCCCTTACTTCCATTGCTCTCACCTTTTTCCATTCTGTACTCAGTCTCTCCTGGTACTTCCTCACACAGGTCTCCTTCCCAAGCTCACTTACTCTCACCACCCTCTTCACCCCAACATTCACTCTTCTTTTCCGAAAACCCATACAAATCTTCACCTTAGCCTCCACAAGATAATGATCAGACATCCCTCCAGTTGCACCTCTCAGCACATTAACATCCAAAAGTCTCTCTTTCGCACGCCTGTCAATTAACACGTAATCCAATAACGCTCTCTGGCCATCTCTCCTACTTACATAAGTATACTTATGTATATCGCGTTTTTTAAACCAGGTATTCCCAATCATCAGTCCTTTTTCAGCACATAAATCTACAAGCTCTTCACCATTTCCATTTACAACACTGAACACCCCATGTATACCAATTATTCCCTCAACTGCCACATTACTCACCTTTGCATTCAAATCACCCATCACTATAACCCGGTCTCGTGCATCAAAACCACTAACACACTCATTCAGCTGCTCCCAAAACACTTGCCTCTCATGATCTTTCTTCTCATGCCCGGGTGCATATGCACCAATAATCACCCACCTCTCTCCATCAACTTTCAGTTTTACCCATATTAATCGAGAATTTACTTTCTTACATTCTATCACATACTCCCACAACTCCTGTTTCAGGAGTATTGCTACTCCTTCCCTTGCTCTTGTCCTCTCACTAACCCCTGACTTTACTCCCCAGACATTCCCAAACCACTCTTCCCCTTTACCCTTGAGCTTCGTTTCACTCAGAGCCAAAACATCCAGGTTCTTTTCCTCAAACATACTACCTATCTCTCCTTTTTTCATGCGTTGCCCAGCCTCAGGTCAACACCATCATCATAGGTGTCTGGTGTTGACATGTAGGTTAGCACAATCATCGTAAGCTTACTGGTAATGAGCTGTAGGCCAGGACTCACCTTCCCAGGCTTAGTGATGTCGAGCTGCTGGCCACGAAAGTTTGATGAAACGTCAACAAATTTGTGCCACTGCTTTAAGATGAGCAGTTTTTTTGGGAGTTCTTATCTTCTCAAGATCATGTGAATGCTGCATAGAAATATCCAGTCATGTCAGATGAAAAAAGAAATTCTTTTTATTCTGGTGTGACCAAGAAGCAATTCAACTTCTGAGATTCTGCTTGAGTGTGGGATGCTGATTTGGATATAGATACAGGCGCATCACCATGGTAACAGCTGGTGAAGATTCTTCTTCAACTGGAGCCAAAAAGAAATACCGTCCAGCATTGCTAAAGGAGTATGAAGGAGACTACCATACTGCGGGGGAGTATGCCCTTGCTCTGCGAACATGGATGAATCAATTGTACCAATGGCAGTGGGTAATGGCCACATTTCCGTACTTTCTGGCATCATTACAGACCCAGCTACACAAAGTGGACTTGGGCCTACTGCAGAAGCTTCTGCCTTACTTTCTACTCAACAGCAGCATTCACAGTCAGAACCTACACCAGCACCACCTACTCCAGACCAAGGGAATACTCAGCAACAGCAGCAGCCAGAACAGCAGTAAAGAGGTGTGGAATACACAATCCCACCTCTGTGGAAGAGACTTGTTGCTGAGGCCATTGACTTCCTACTCTTGTTTGTAATTAAGCTGGCAGTTACATTGGCTGCAGTGGATGCCTTTGATTTGCTGAGTGATGTTGAAATGTTTGACTTTGAAAACTTGCGTACAGATATCATGGCTGACTTCAGAAAGGCAATGGAAATGACATCAGAACTCATGGTGTTGGAGCTTATTCATCGAGTTGGCACCTGTGTGTCTGAGATTGGCAAAGGAAGCATAGGGTCCTTCACGTCGGCAGAAAAATGCAGTTCACAAATATTGCAAGGTTTGCCTATGCCAGGAACCCACAACTGTTTTAATGATAGCCCTTAAAGGAGATGCGTCTACTAACAACCACGGACAGATCAGCTTTGAGCGCCTCTTCGCCAACGGAACTACCTTGGCCCACCAGTGATGCTACTACGTTTGTGAATCGGGAACCATTGCAACACAAACCTCGCCAGGTGGTAGAGTTTCCCGCAGTGTATCGAGACAGACTTCCCCAGAACTTTTTTTTTAAAGGGGAAGTAAATGTTTATAGTTGTGTTACTGGAGTGATAGTTTTCATACATGGTGTTTTGACAAGAAAATAGTGAAATTGGAGAAAAATGTAGCTTAGACATTGAAGCTTATTGATACAGTGGTTAAATGGATGAGAACTGCTATTGACGTTTGTGTAAATAAATTATACATTTCCTTTTTCCATAGCCAGAGGTTGAACCATTATGTGACATTCATTTTTTCATTCATTTCAAGCTAGAAGTTTCAGTTTTCTAAATTGTTTCTTACATTTTTCATATGTATATATATATGTATGTGTGTGTGTGTGTGTGTGTGTGTGTGTATATGTGTATGTATGTGTATGTGTGTGTATGTGTATATGTATATATATATGTATATTATCCCTGGGGATAGGGGTGAAAGAATACTTCCCACGTATTCCTCGCGTGTCGTAGAAAGCGACTAGAGGGGACGGGAGCGGGGGGCCAGAAATCCTCCCCTCCTTGTATTAACTTTCTAAAATGGGAAACAGAAGAAGGAGTCACGCGGGGAGTGCTCATCCTCCTCGAAGGCTCAGAGTGGGGTGCCTAAATGTGTGTGGATGTAACCAAGATGTGAAAAAAGGAGAGAATATATATATATATATATATATATATATATATATATATATATATATATATATATATATATATATATATATATATATAAATATATATATATTATCCCTGGTGATAGGAGAAAAAGAATACTTCCCACGTATTCCCTGCGTGTCGTAGACGACTAAAAGGGGAGGAAGCGGGGGCTAGAAATCCTCCCCTCTTACTTTTAATTTTCCAAAAGAAAGAACAGAGAAGGGGGCCAAGTGAGGATATTCCCTCAAACGTTCAGTCCTCTGTTCTTGACACTACCTCGCTAACGCGGGAAATGGCGAATAGTATGAATACATATATATATATATATATATATATATATATATATATATATATATATATATATATATATATATATATATGCAGAGCCTTCACCTCACCGTGAAGAGATATAAGCAATAATCACCGCTGGAAAGAGAAAATAAAACGGTGAGTTCTTTCGATTAATACGTCCTCAGACAGTTCACATAATCTTATTCAACATGTAATTTTTCTATACATGAGGCAGGACATGTTTCGTGGAGACAGTCCACCTCATCATCAGGTGTCAGTACTTAAGTAAGTCATCTAAATCCCAACATGACAACCGAGGATCGCCGTCTAGTGTCTACCTCTGCACACAACAACACACTGTCTGACTTGACCGACGACAGTAACCATTGTAAGGCAGAGTGATTAAGGGGGGTCAGGTGGCGGGGGTTGTAGCTGGGGGTGTCTTGTACAACTTCTTCATGTTTTCGTGTTTTGTCAATTCTCTCATAATAATTTGGTTCATGATAGGATAGGCTTTAAAGTGACCTGGGGACAAATTAAAGTTCTTACTATTAGCAATCAAGACAGATTCAATGACGTTACGTGTAGCATGATCAGCAGAGGGGTATAGAATAACGGGATTTTCAAGGACTATGGGTCATCATTTTTCTCACCTGTTTTACTTTTGTAAACGAAGGAAGAGAGAGGAGGCCAAGAGAGAGGTTTGCCCTCCGATTCATTCGTCTGTTCTTCAACGCTACCTCGCTAATGTGGGAAATAGCAGGTGTGTGTGTGTGTGTGTGTGTATATATATATATATATATATATATATATATATATATATATATATATATATATATATATATATATATATATATATATATATATCTTTTTCTTTCATACTATTCGCCATTTCCCGCGTTAGCGAGGTAGCATTAAGAACAGAGGACTGGGCCTTTGAGGGAATATCCTCATCTGGCCCCCTTCTCTGTTCCTTCTTTAGGGGAAAAAAAAGAAAAAAAGAAAAAAAAAGAAGAAAAAAAGAAAAAAAAAAAAAACCAAGAGGGGAGGATTTCCAGCCCCCCGCTCCCTTCCCTTTTAGTCGCCTTCTACGACAAGCAGGGAATACGTGGAAAGTTTTCTTTCTCCCCTATCCCCAGGGATATATATATATATATATATATATATATATATATATATATATATATATATATATATATATATATATACATCAAATGTTTGTACAGTAAAGAATGTCACGGAATATCAGAGCGTTCTAGCGCCAGGCCAGACGTACGATAACAGATGAAAGACTTGACTCGTGTGGTGAACCTGTGTACGTCATCACAGATCTGCTTACCAAGCAACAACATCACTCCAGACATCTGATGGAAAATGAATCGAATCACGAAAATTGTTTGTAAATAATGATACACGGTACGATTATCTGAGTGTGCTCAGAACCATGCACCTACCTGCCCTGACCACAGCTCAGTGTAACACAGTAATTACTTACCATGTTGGACCTTCCCCAGTCAGAACCACTGCACAAGGACACACAGGGAAGAACCATTACATCGTATGTGCTTGTTTACTGGATTCCTCTCCTTCCTTCTGTTACTGTATCTCCTGAACCTGTTCCACTAAACCTGTTGTTTATACCCAGTAAATATATGTCTCAGATCTTAATGTCCCTCTCTCATCACATGACGCCACTCATGATCCATGGGATTGTTTACCTCTTGTTATAGTTATCATCATAACTCCGGGTTCTGCTGTTTGTTGATTACCCACAATAGATCACAACAGTTGTCGTCTGGTGGCTCATCTTTCATCTTGTGTCTCCCTGGTGGATCATGGTCTAGTGGCTAACTGGTCGTGGAACCTCGCCCTACTGGAGGCCACACCACACCAGAGTCAAACAAAAAGCTTTGGCATTAAGCTTTACTAATGTTTGTTGATGACCAGCTTATCTTAACCTTCCCCTCTCATGTTCCTGTCTTCTTCACCACCTCTACTTTGGCTTCCTTGACCCAGGCAGTCCAGGCTGGTGCCCTACAGTAATACTGAAGCTCACTAGGACAATATAGCCTTAATCATGTCATTAACTAACACTGACACTGGCGTCTTTTGGTTAAACCTAAACTTCACTCACTTGTGACACGTCAGAGACGCATTTGTATACCGTAAAACATAACTATACTGGTTACCTTCCCCTGTGTGAGCCACCTGAACTCTTCTAAACATTGGATCTACATAAAAAAAGCAAACAGAAAAAGAATCTGATTCACCTACGTTGAACACACACCAGAGCGCTCGATTTGGACATGGGACATCCCCCCCGTCCCCGTACCGTCCTATCATACTCCTCAGTATGGCACACTCAACCTGCATGTCATATACACTCAGGGGCCCCTTCACCCCCCCTCCCCCCCTCCTTCCAACCATTAACTGTACACAACCGGCACCTTCAGCTCCAGATCCTCCAAAATCTTGAAAAATGGAACACTGCCTGGAGCTCTGGTGTGTATGTGTGTGTGTGTGTGTGTGTGTGTGTGTGTGTGTGTGTGTGTGGGTGTGTGTGTGTGTGCGTGTGTGTGTGGTTGGGTGTAATGGCAGTGTTAGGTGTGGTGGTGGTGTGGGTATGTGGTGTCTACACTATTCAAGTAGCAGGAGTGGTGGTACTAATGTAAGACTGGTGGCAGTGGTGATGACTGACTGCTGGTGATGACTGCTGGTGATGATGACTGCTGGTGATGATGAGTGCTGGTGATGACTGACTGCTGGTGATGATGACTGCTGGTGATGACTAACTGCTGGTGATGATGACTGCTGGTGATGACTGACTGCTGGTGATGACTGACTGCTGGTGATGACTGACTGCTGGTGATGACTGACTGCTGGTGATGATGACTGCTGGTGATGACTGACTGTTGGTGATGATGACTGCTGGTGATGACTGACTGCTGGTGATGACTGACTGCTGGTGATGACTGCTGGTGATGACTGACTGGATGCTGTGATGACTGACTGCTGGTGATGACTGACTGCTGGTGATGACTGACTGCTGGTGATGACTGACTGCTGGTGATGATGACTGCTGGTGATGACTGACTGCTGGTGATGACTGACTGCTGGTGATGACTGCTGGTGATGACTGACTGCTGGTGATGACTGACTGCTGGTGATGATGACTGCTGGTGATGATGACTGCTGGTGATGACTGACTGCTGGTGATGACTGACTGCTGGTGATGACTGACTGCTGGTGATGACTGACTGCTGGTGATGACTGACTGCTGGTGATGACTGACTGCTGGTGATGACTGACTGCTGGTGATGACTGACTGCTGGTGATGACTGACTGCTGGTGATGATGACTGCTGGTGATGACTGACTGCTGGTGATGACTGACTGCTGGTGATGATGACTGCTGGTGATGACTGACTGCTGGTGATGACTGACTGCTGGTGATGATGACTGCTGGTGATGACTGACTGCTGGTGATGACTGACTGCTGGTGATGACTGACTGCTGGTGATGACTGACTGCTGGTGATGACTGACTGCTGGTGATGACTGACTGCTGGTGATGACTGACTGCTGGTGATGACTGACTGCTGGTGATGACTGACTGCTGGTGATGACTGACTGCTGGTGATGACTGACTGCTGGTGATGACTGACTGCTGGTGATGACTGACTGCTGGTGATGACTGACTGCTGGTGATGACTGACTGCTGGTGATGACTGACTGCTGGTGATGACTGACTGCTGGTGATGACTGACTGCTGGTGATGATGACTGCTGGTGATGACTGACTGCTGGTGATGACTGACTGCTGGTGATGACTGACTGCTGGTGATGACTGACTGCTGGTGATGATGACTGCTGGTGATGACTGACTGCTGGTGATGACTGACTGCTGGTGATGATGACTGCTGGTGATGACTGACTGCTGGTGATGACTGACTGCTGGTGATGATGACTGCTGGTGATGACTGACTGCTGGTGATGACTGACTGCTGGTGATGACTGACTGCTGGTGATGACTGACTGCTGGTGATGACTGACTGCTGGTGATGACTGACTGCTGGTGATGACTGACTGCTGGTGATGATGACTGCTGGTGATGACTGACTGCTGGTGATGACTGCTGGTAATGACTGACTGCTGGTGATGACTGACTGCTGGTGATGACTGACTGCTGGTGATGATGACTGCTGGTGATGACTGACTGCTGGTGATGACCGACTGCTGGTGATGACTGACTGCTGGTGATGACTGACTGCTGGTGATGACTGACTGCTGGTGATGACTGACTGCTGGTGATGATGACGCTTCCTGGTGATGGTCATGATAGCTGTAGATGGAGGTCGTGTTGACAAAAGTTGGCAGTGCTGTGGTGGCAGAGGCGATGGTGGTAAAGTTGGCATTCGTGGTGGATGACTTAATGGCAAAAGTGGATATGGTGGCAGGATGTTGGTGGTGCTGGCAGAGATGGCAATATCAGTGTTGGCAGGTGTAATTTCAGTGGGAGATATGGTAGTCGCGGAGAGGTGGGCTGGTAACAAACACCTCGATCTAGTCTTGTCATAAAAATACACAGAAATTATCGGACATGTCTGAAGTGTTGACATGTGTGTCCAGGTTGTTGACCACACCAGCGAGGGAGCATCATCACACCAGGACAGTTTTATGTACAGTAGTTTACCAAACAACCGATCTTAGTAATAAATATTTAGTGCACATGACTGGGAGATGTATAAAAGAAAAAGGCAAAAGGTCAAGAAAAAGGTGCAAGAGGTTAAAAAGAGGGCAAATGAGAGTTGGGGTGAGAGAGTATCGTTAAATTTCAAGGAGAACAAAAAGATGTTTTGGAAGGAAGGAAATAAAGTGCGTAAGACAAGAGAACAAATGGGAACATCAGTGAAGGGGGTAAATGAGTAGGTAATAACGAGTAGTGGTGAAGTGAGAGGGAGATGGAGTGAGTATTCTGAAGGTTTGTTGAATGTGTTTGACGATAGAGTGGCAGATATAGGGTGTTTTAGTCGAGGTGGTGTGCGAAGTGAGAGGGTTAGGGAGAATGACTTGGTAAACAGAGAAGAGGTAGTCAAAGCTTTGCGGGAGATGAAAGCCGGCAAGGCGGCGGGTTTGGATGGCATTGCTGTGGAATTCATTAAAAAAGAAAGTGATTGTGTTGTTGACTGGTTGGTGAGGATATTCAATGTATGTGTGGTTCATGGCGAAGTGCCTGAGGATTGGCGGAATGCATGTATAGTGCCAATGTACAAAGAAAAAAGGGAATACAGGTGAGAGTTCAAATTACAGAGGTATAAGTTTGTTGAGTATTCCTGGGAAATTATATGGGAGGGTACTGATTGAGAGGGTCAAGGCATAGACAGAGCATCAGATTGGGGAGGAGCAGTGTGGTTTCAGAAGTGGTAGAGGATGTGTGGATCAGGTGTTTGCTTTGAAGAATGTATGTGAGAAATACTTAGAAAAGCAAATGGATTTGTATGTAGCATTCATGAATCTGGAGAAGGCATAGGATAAAGTTGATAGAGATGCTCTGTGGAAGGTATTAAGAGTATATGATTTGGGAGGTAAGGTGCTAGAAGCAGTGAAAAGTTTTTATCGAGGATGTAAGGCAAGTGTACGAGTAGGAAGAGGAAAGTGATTGGTTCCCAGTGAATGTCGGTTTGCGGCAGGGACGTGTGATGTCTCCATAGTTGTTTACTTAGTTTATGGATGGAGTTGTTAGGGAGGCGAATGCAAGTGTTCTGGAAAGAGGGGCAAGTATGCGGTCTGTTGTGGATGAAAGGGTTTGGGAAGTGAGTCAGTTGTTGTTCGCTGATGATACAGCGCTGGTTGCTGATTCGGGTGAGAGACTGCAGAAGCTGGTGACTAAGTTTGGTAAAGTGTGTGAAAGAAGAAAGCTGAGAGTAAATGTGAATAAGAGCAAGGTTATTAGGTTCAATAGGGTCGAGGGAAAAGTAAATTGGGAGGTGCGTTTGAATGGAGAAAAACTGGAGGAAGTGAAGTGTTTTTGATATCTGGGAGTGGATTTGGCAGCGGATGGAACCATGGAAGCGGAACTGATTCACAGGGTTGGGGAAGGGGCGAAGGTTCTGGAAGCGTTGAAAAATGTGTGGAAGGCGAGAACGTTATCTCGGAGAGCAAAAATGGGTATGTTTGAAGGAATAGTGGCTTCAACAATGTCATATGGATGTGAGGCGTGGGCTATGGATAGAGTTGTGCGCAGGAGGGTGGATGTGTTGGAAATGACATGTTTGGGGTCAATATGTGGTGTGATGTGGTTTGATCGAGTAAGTAATGAAAGGGTAAGAGAGATGTGTGGTAATAAAAAGATTGAGGTTGAGAGAGCAGAAGAGGGTGTATTGAAATGGTTTGGTCACATGGAGAGAATGAGTGAGGAAAGACTGACAAAGAGGATATAAGTGTCAGAGGTGTAGGGAACGAGGAGAAGTGGGAGACCAAACTGGAGGTGGAAGGATGGAGTGAAAAATTTTTTGAGCGATCGGAGCCTGAATGTACAGGAGGGTGAAAGGGGTGCAATGAACAGAGTGAATTGGAACGATGTGGTATACTGGGGTCGACGTGCTATCAATGGATTGAACCAGGGCACGTGAAGCGTCTGGGTTAAATCATGGAAAGTTTTGTGGGGCCTGGATGTGGAAAGGGAGCTGTGGTTTCGGTGCATTACATATGACAGCTAGAGACTGAGTGTGAACGAATGTGACCTTTGTTGTCTTTTCCTAGCGCTACCTCCCACGCGTGCGGGGGTTAAGGGGGGTGCCATTTCATGTGTGGTGGGGTGGCGACAGAAATGGATGAAGGCAGCAAGTATGAATATGTACATGTGTATATATGTATACGTCTGTGTATGTATGTATACGTTGAAATGTATAGGTATGTATATGTGCGTGTGTAGGCGTTTATGTATATACATGTGTATATGGGTGGGTTGGGCCATTCTTTCGTCTGTTTCCTTGCGGTACCTCGCAAACGCGGGAGACAGCGAATAAGTATATAAAATATTTTTTTTTCTCTCTTATACTTTATTGCTGTCTCCCGCGTTAGCGAGGCAGCGCATGGAAACAGACGAAAGAATGGCCCAACCCAACTACATACACATGTATATATAAACGCCCACACACGCACATACACATACCTATACATTTCAACGTATACATACCTATACATACACACATATACATATATACACATGTACATATTCATACATGCTGCCTTCATCTATTCAAGCCGCCACCCCGCCACACATGAAATGACGACACCCCACTCCCCTCGTATGCGCGCAAGGTAGCGCTAGGAAAAGACAACAAAGGCCCCATTCGTTCACACTCAGTCTCTAGCTGTCATGTGTAATGCACCGAAACCACAGCTCCCTTTCCACATGTGTATAATTATATCTGGTATTGCTGTGTTCACGAATTCTTCAGTATAAGTGGATGATCTCAGCGTGTGGCGGTTCGCACTGATACGTATGTAGAGGTGATACTGACATGACTGCACGGTAGGACATTGTGGGCAGGTGGGGGCGGTATGAAACGTGCCAGACCTGTACTGTGTGACCAGCCTCCCACAGTAGACTCTGTGGCTGACTCCTCCCAAAGCCACCCTTGACAGTGGCTCTTCCCCTTGTACTTTTTCTTTCATGTTTCAGGTTCTGGTCACGGAAAAAAGCCCACATCAAGGCCGGGCCTTAACTGAAATATAGAGGAATTATGTAACGGAAAAAGAAAATATAAAGGAAAGTATTTACGAATTTTGGAGGATGTGAGAAACTAGTCTTTTGAAATGTGCCAGGTCATAGTTATTGGGAAAGACATGAGAAGGTAGAGAGTTCCAAAGCTTCGACATGTAGGAATAGAAACAGTTATCAAAACAGGCCACCCTTGAGTTGCCGACGGTCGCACAGTAATCGAGCGACGCAGCAGCTTGCCGAATATTGCGTCGTCTATCTCTCGGGAGCATAAGCCAAGTAATACCATAGTATAGAAGAGGGAAAGTGAACCAACATTGCAACGTAGGGCAAAGGGGTCAAGTTTGGAGGTTAGCCTGGAACAGTTCATTAGTGGGACCGCTTTGGACTCAACTCTGTCAAGTAAGGATACAGAGCTAGAACCACACCAAGGACGAATCAATCCCTTGTATAAACAGAGCAACTGTTCAGAAGTGAAGTTTCGACATCTGAACAGGACACCCAGTTTCTTACAGGCAGACTTAGCTATTTCCAAGAATGGGTGGATGTTACTGTCATAACAAGTATGTTCAGTGATTCAAGAGGTGGAATTACAGAACCGTCAAAGGAGAGACGAGAGTTGTGAGGGATGGGTAGAAATTGGGCCTAGGAGGCATCAAACTTAACAAGATTTTGTCTATCCTAGAGATATCCTGTCCAAGTCTGAGTTTATTGAGGAAGCTGTGTCTACAAGAGGGAGTATAACTGAAGGATGTGGATGAATACAATGTTGGATTATTTGTGGAGGGGAGGAAATCGTTGAAAAAAAGGGGAAAAAGTGTAGGTGACAAGACAGAACCTTGAGGGACACCGCTGTTGATGGAGAAAAGAGGAAAGGCTGATCCATCAACAGCCACAGAGATAGATCGGCCGGAGAGGAAGCTAGATAACAAGGAGCAAAGTGAGGGAGGGAAGCCAAAAGAGGGGAGTTTATAGATGAGACCCCGATGCCAAATCATGTTATAACCCTAAGATATGTCAAGGGCAACTACATAAGACTCCCCAAATCTTTCAGGGATGATGACCAAATATTAGTAAGATAGGAAAGAATATCACCAGTGAATATCGCTTTACGGAATCCATACTGGTGATTACAGAGAAGACTATTATTTTCGAGGTTTTTAAGGATATATATAGGAACTGAGGAAGGATTCAAAGACTTTGAAATGGTAGATGTCAAAGCAATAGTACGATAGTTAGAGGGGTTAGAACGGTCACCCTTCTTAGGGATGGGATGTATCATGGAATGTTTCCAAAGAGAAGGAAAAGTTTTGGTTTCTCCATAGAAACAGAACAGACGAGCAAGCACAGATGCAAGTTCAGAGGCACACTCTATCAGTACACGGGGATGGATGCCATCAGGACCATAAGCCCTGCTTGTGCCAGGAGAAAGAGAGCTCTTCGGACAGTCCGAAAAGAGATTACGGGAAGAGGCATAGGATTAGTAAGAGAAGCACCAGAGGGTGAATGAATGTTAGAGTCATCCAAGGTGGAGTTAGAGGAGAAACGGGAACCAAAGAGTTGCTATGTCTACGGGAGAGACAGCTATAGTACCGTCAGGACGGAAGTGAAGGAAAGGTAGAGCGACAGAAGTTGTCAGAGATGCCTTACTTATTACATATTCCCATGATCACTGAGGCAACAGGGAGGCAGCAAAGGCCTGTACTTCTTGTCGACCAAAATTCTGAACCGCTACTCTTGAGCCAGTCGTACAAACTGGTAGCATGACGTACACATGAACAGTACGACGCGCACCGCCAGACTGACCCTCACGACGGATGGAGCAGCAGCAGCAGCAGCAGCAGGATGGACAGTATGACCAGCAGGAACATCAACAAGACACAAAATCAACAAGCAATGTGAGGTGAGGTGAGGTGAGGTGAGGTGAGGGAGGTGAGGTAGGTGTGTGTAGTGTAGTGTGGAGTGGGCTACATACAGGTGACACCAGCCACAGCCACGGGTCAAGCAGGCAACTAGCCCTACACAGCAAGCCAGGAACTAAGGTCATCCTACAACACTATAAAGTCATAATCTACAACTACAACACTATATAGTCATAATCTACAACTACAACACTATATAGTCATAATCTACAACTACAACACTATATAGTCATAATCTACAACTACAACACTATATAGTCATAATCTACAACTACAACACTATATAGTCATAATCTACAACTACAACACTATATAGTCATAATCTACAACTACAACACTATATAGTCATAATCTACAACTACAACACTATATAGTCATAATCTACAACTACAACACTATATAGTCATAATCTACAACTACACACATGACCTTGTTATTGTGTAAGACAATAGTGATATCAGAGTCGTTCTTCTCCTCCTCCTCCTCCCTGACCTGTACCCTTACCAGCAACACACATCACCGGGTCATGTCATCAGGTCATAATACCTGTCATGTCAAAGGGCAATAATATCATAGGTCATGTCAACAGGTAATAACACCTCAGGTAATGTCATCACATCGTAATACCTAATGTCATGTCATCTGCGTATATCTCAGGTCATGTCATTAGATCATAACACCTCAGGTCATGTCATCTGGTCAAAATATCTCAAGTCATGTCATTAGATCAGAACACCTCAGGTCATGTCATTAAGTCATAATATCTCATATCATGTCATCAGATCATAATACCTCATGTCATGCCATCAGGTCATAATACCTCAGGGCATGTCATCACATTATAACACTTCAGGTCAAGTCATCTGGTCACAATATCTGGCCATAATACCTCATGTCATGCCATCAGGTCATAACACTTCATGTCAAGTTATCATGTCACAATATTTCAGGTCACGTCATTAGATCATAATACCTCAGGTGGTGTCATTAAGGAGAGAGAGAGAGAGAGAGAGAGAGAGAGAGAGAGAGAGAGAGAGAGAGAGAGAGAGAGAGAGAGAGAGAGAGAGAGAGAGCACATATCATCACTGGGTATCAGTACAGATTATCTTTCAAAGATTTATCGATTCCGTAATGAAAGGTTTTCATGATATCATCACATTGCAGTAAGAAGGTGTGAAATAAACCACCACAAACATCAAAATAATGAAGAGTAAGTTGCAGTGTGGCCCCACTAGTTTCCCGCCATTTCTTCATTTTCAAATATTTCCTCAGTCAGAAATAAAACGAAATAAGAGTTGGTACCAGGAGAGATCGTGTGCAGAATGGAAAAAAGTGAGAGCAAATGACGTAAGCGGAGTGGGGGAGGAATGGGATGTATTTAAAGAAGCAGTGATGGCTTGCGCAAAAGATGCTGGTGGCATGAGAAAGGTGGGAGGTAGGTAGATTAGAAAGGGTAGTGAGTGGTGGGATGAAGAAGTAAGATTGTTAGTGAAAGAGAAGAGAGAGGGTTTTGGATGATTTTTAAGGGGAGGTAATGCAAGTGACTAGGAGATGTATAAAAGAAAGCGGCAAGAGGTCAAGAGAAAGGTGCAAGAGGTAAAAAGAGGGCAAATGAGAGCTGGGGTGAGAGAGTATCATTAAATTCCAGGGAGGATAAAAAGATGTTTTAGAAGGAGGTAAATAAAGTGCGTAAGACAAGAGAACAAATGGGAACATCGGTGAAGGGGGATAATGGGGAGGTAATAACAAGTAGTGGTGAAGTGAGGAGATGGAGTGAATATTTTGAAGGTTTGCTGAATGTGTTTGATGATAGAGTGGCAGATATAGGGTGTTTTGGTCGAGGTGGTGCGCGAAGTGAGAGGGTCAGGGAGAATGGTTTGGTAAACAGAGAAGAGGTAGTGGAAGCTTTGCAGATGATGAAAGCCGACAGGGCGGTGGGTTTGGATGGCATTGCAGTGAAATTTATTAAAAAAGGGGGTGACTGTGTTGTTGACTGGTTGGTAAGGATATTCAATGTATGTATTTTTCATAGTGAAGTGCCTGAAGATTGGCGGAATGCATGCAAAGTGCTAGTGTACAAAGGCAAAGGGGATAATGGTGAGTGTTCAAATTACAGAGGTATAAGTTTGTTGAGTATTCCTGCGAAATTATATGGGAGGGTATTGATTGAGAGGGTGAAGGCATGTATAGAGCATCAGATCGGGGAATAGCAGTGTAGTTTCAGAAGAGGTAGAGGATGTGTGAATCAGGTGTTTGCTTGCTTTGAAGGATGTATGAGAAAAATACTTAGAAAAACATATGGATTTGTATGTAGCATACAAGGATCTGGAAAAGGCATATGACAGATTTGAAAGAGATGCTTTGTGGAAGGTATTAAGAGTATATGGTATGGGAGGTAACTTGCTAGAAGCAGTGAAAAGTTTTTGTCGAGGATGTAAGGCATGTGTACGTGTAGGAAGAGAGGAGAGTGACTGGTTCCCAGTGAATGTCGGTTTGCGGCAGAGGTGCGTGATGTCTCCATGGTTGTTAAATTTGTTTATGGATGGGGTTGTTAGGGAGGTGAATGCAAGAGTTTTGGAGAGAGGGGCAAGTATGCAGTCTGTTGTGGATGAGAGGGCTTGGGAAATGAGTCAGTTGTTCGCTGATGATACAGCGCTGGTGGCTGATTCGGGTGCGAATCTACAGAAGTTATGACTGAGTGTGGTAAAGTCTGTGAAAAAAGAAAGCTGAGAGTAAATGTGAATAAGAGCAAAGGTTATTAGGTACAGTAGGTTGAGGGACAAGTCAATTGGGAGGTAAGTGAAGTGAACTGTTTTAGATATCTGGGAGTGGATTTAGTAGAGGATGGAACCATGGAAGCAGAAATAAGTCACAGGGCGGGGGAGGGGGCGAAGGTTCTGGGAGCGTTGAAGAATGTGTGGAATGCGAGAACGTTATCTTGGAGAGCAAAAATGGGTGTCTGAAGGAACAGTGGTTCCAACAATGTTACATGGCTGCGAGGCATGAGTTATAGAGAGGATTGTGCGGAGGAGGGTGGATGTGTTGGAAATGAAATGTTTGAGTCAATATGTGGTGTAAAGTGGTCTGATCGAGTAAGTAATGAAAGGGTAAGAGAGAGATGTGTGGTAATAAAAAGAGCGTGGCTGAGAACAGAAGTGGGTGCGTTGAAATGGTTTGGTCACATATATACATATATATATATATATATATATATATATATATATATATATATATATATATATATATATATATATATATATATGTATAAGTTGAAACGTATAGGTATGTGTATGTGCGTGTGTGAGCGTTTAAGTACATACATATGTATGTGGGTGGAATGGGCCATTCTTCGTCTGTTTCCTTGCGCTACCTCGCTAACGCGGGAGACGGCGATTAAGTATAATGAATAATAAAGAATACGAGTTGGTATAACTTTTCAGGAATAGTATTGACTGATCTTGTATCTCCCGAATTGTGACGAATAAATATGAAGATATTAAACTGACGACCTGAACACGCATGTAAAGCGCTAGTGCCAGATGTAGGACCTTTGAACTCCTAACGTCGAATTTGTCTATTATTTTCTTTGGGTCATGTAAAATAAGTCAGACATAAATGATTTAAAAAGAATCACTTAAACTGGCAAATGATAGTTATCTGAAGAATAATGAAAACTGCCACCTAACCAATATTTACAGTACGAGTCCATACAGTTGGCACCACTGCATTATGAGACAAAACACGTAACCTTGTTGACTGAAAACTCCTACATGACCACATTTACTTCAAACGTCACTTATCATCGTTTTATCAAACTTTATAATAAACTTTCATTTTCTTTGATAACGATGAACTTTCAAGCTAATTCTTCCTCTTTAGTTTCGGAAATTATTCCATATTTAAACTGGCTGATTATAATGCAAGCAATTTATAAATATAAATGTATATGTGTTACAATAAGAAGAACTGTATATTGACCATGGTCCTCAGTGTTGCATTAACCAATGAGCATCCTTGATTCAAACGTTTCTTGGCTCCAGTTACCAGACCTGAGTGAACAGGGTATACCTGTATATACGTCCGTACGTACGTACATCCAGTATAGATGAAGGCTACATGGCTGTAGGTGGGTGAAGGCAAATTTAGAAGGTACAGTGGGTACAGTGCATAGACAAAGGAGGTGGAGAGTCCACGGGGACACCTGCCGTCAGAGAGGAAGGTCCAGGATACAGCAAACACTTGACGTACAGTTACAGTAAATTACACTTAGAATAACATGGGTAACAACACTGGTGGAATACAGAGCAAGTATAACATAGGTCAGACATATACAGAATAGCTTGTTAACAGTGACAGTAATAAAGAGGTAAGGAGAGAAACTTGTACATACATACACAAACAAATTACATACACTATGTGTATCTCTGTGTATTCGACAGAGGACACAAAAGGTCAAAGTTACATTACATACGGGACGTGGAGTTACAGAATCACTGGTACTGGGCTAGTTGTTAACATTAACAAAAGATTGAGGAACATGAAACATAGGTTATGTAGCTACACAATATGATGACACAGGGCATGATTACATCACAGGTTTATATAGCTCAGGTCATGACCAATTATGTAGCTACACAATATGATGGCACAGGACATGATTACATCACATGTTTATATAGCTCAGGTCATGACCAATTATGGATATAGTGTCACAACAATGTCTTCAAGGATATTATTCTCAAGAAGATAATCACAACAAAGTTGTCGATACTGAAACCCTGGAGGTCTACAACCACTGGTTATGAAACATAGGTTCACAGAGCGTCCTGGTTTGTGTTCATCACACGCAGAACACAGATCGTACTAACAACGTTCACACTCACGGTTACACGCCACATGTGCCACAGTGTACACCAGGCTGACTCTGGCTGTTACAGAAGTAACACATTATCTGCTATGTGTCCGGTGCCTTCCACGCTCATGTTTTCCGTAACTCAAAACAATGCACATTACTACAGCTCACTGGGATTTAATCATGTCTACAGAGGATTTCTTCCTCGCGGGCAAATATTGTGCGGTGTGGGCGAACCCTACCTTCCGTTCGAGGAAGTCTGGTGTGTGTTGGGGCCGGAGAGCAGACACACATGTTAGGCGAGATTATCAACACAGACATGACGTTCAGGTCCGATATCCTACTTACTGACCATCAAAATGCTGCGTGTATGTGTGTGTGTGTGTGTGTGTGTGGCACGTTACACACAGGCAGTCTCTGAACTTGAAAAGCTAACGTAAACCTAAATATAGTACGATTCAATAAACAAATACCAGAGGGCAAATAAAGCGGTTCCCTGAAGTCTACTACCACATATCATTACGTAAGCGTTCCGTCATACTCACATTACGTAAGCGTTGCGTCATACTCACATTACGTAAGCGTTCCGTCATACTCACATTACGTAAGCGTTGCGTCATACTCACATTACGTAAGCGTTCCGTCATACTCACATTACGTAAGCGTTCCATCATACTCACATTACGTAAGCGTTCCGTCATACTCACATTACGTAAGCGTTCCGTCATACTCACATTACGTAAGAGTTCCGTCATACTCACATTACGTAAGCGTTCCGTCATACTCACATTACGTAAGCGTTCCGTCATACTCACATTACGTAAGAGTTCCGTCATACTCCCATTACGTAAGCGTTCCGTCATACTCACATTACGTAAGAGTTCCGTCATACTCACATTACGTAAGAGTTCCGTCATACTCACATTACGTAAGCGTTCCGTCATACTCACATTACGGAAGCGTTCCGTCATACTCACATTACGTAAGCGTTCCGTCATACTCACATTGCAACAACATCTGACCAACACTTTCTCTGGCAGGAAGAGTGAGCTACACCACATCTCCTGCCGGAGAGACGGTTCTCCTGGGATAATAGCATCAGAATGATCCTAATCGCATTATCATCAAACAGTGCTATAACACAGACGAGATGGTATGTACTCCACAATAGATAGTTAGCGTTCATGTGTTGTGAACGTCGCTGGTGTTGTATGTGTTGGTGAACACATAACACACTACCACTGGAGGTATAACACACAACATTGGTAACACATAACACACTACCACTGGAGGTATAACACACAACATTGGTAACACATAACACTACCACTGGAGGTATAACACACAACATTGGTAACACATAACACACTACCACTGGAGGTATAACACACAACATTGGTAACACATAACACACTACCACTGGAGGTATAACACACAACATTGGTAACACATAACACACTACCACTGGAGGTATAACACAACAATCTGCCCACATAATCGTTCGTTAATGAACACTTCTGACAACCTTGTGACATACTGCAGCTATGAATGACGTCATGCCCAGACTGGAAATACCATCGGTAACTACCAGTGTTGGCTGACACTGGCGCACCAGACAGTTACATACGCCGCTCAGACTAATGGTGTCGTTTCATCATAATGTTTTCTGCAGGAGGACACCATGGTCGGGTCTGACCTCACATGACCCTCACAGGTCACGTCAGAGGCCACGCCATTATGCCTAAGGGTCGTAGGGTCATACTCCAGTGTGGTGGTACCGCCAAACTTCAGTGTGGTCACATCACAGTGAAGTTGTGTTACCGTCCCTCTCAAAAGTGTGGTGTCGTCGTACTTAAGTGTGGTGTCATCGTACTTAAGTGTGGTGTCGTCGTACTTAAGTGTGGTGTCGTCGTACTTAAGTGTGGTGTCGTCGTACTTAAGTGTGATGCCGTCGTACTTAAGTGTGGTGTCGTCGTACTTAAGTGTGGTGTCGTCGTACTTAAGTGTGGTGTCGTCGTACTTAAGTGTGGTGTCGTCGTACTTAAGTGTGATGCCGTCGTTCTTAAGTGTGGTGTCGTCGTACTTAAGTGTGGTGTCGTCGTACTTAAATGTGGTGCCGTCGTACTTAAATGTGGTGTCGTCATACTTAAGTATGGTGTCGTCGTACTTGTGTGGTGTCATCGTACTTAAGTGTGATGCCGTCGTACTTAAATGTGGTGTCGTCATACTTAAGTGTGGTGTCGTCGTACTTAAGTGTGGTGTCGTCGTACTTAAGTGTGGTGTCGTCATACTTCAGTGTGGTGTCGTCGTACTTAAGTGTGGTGTCGTCGTACTTAAGTGTGGTGTCGTCGTACTTAAGTGTGGTGTCATCGTACTTAAGTGTGGTGTCGTCGTACTTAAGTGTGGTGTCGTCGTACTTAAGTGTGGTGTCGTACTTAAGTGTGGTGTCGTCGTACTTAAGTGTGGTGTCGTCGTACTTAAGTGTGGTGTCGTCATACTTAAGTGTGGTGTCATCGTACTTAAGTGTGGTGTCGTCGTACTTAAGTGTGGTGTCGTCGTACTTAAGTGTGGTGTCGTCGTACTTAAGTGTGGTGTCATCGTACTTAAGTGTGGTGTCGTCGTACTTAAGTGTGGTGTCGTCGTACTTAAGTGTGGTGTCGTCGTACTTAAGTGTGATGCCGTCGTTCTTAAGTGTGGTGTCGTCGTACTTAAGTGTGGTGTCGTCGTACTTAAGTGTGATGCCGTCGTTCTTAAGTGTGGTGTCGTCGTACTTAAGTGTGATGCCGTCGTACTTAAGTGTGGTGTCGTCGTACTTAAGTGTGGTGTCGTCGTACTTAAGTGTGATGCCGTCGTACTTAAGTGTGGTGTCGTCGTACTTAAGTGTGGTGTCGTCGTACTTAAGTGTGATGCCGTCGTACTTAAGTGTGGTGTCGTCGTACTTAAGTGTGGTGTCGTCGTACTTAAGTGTGGTACTGTCGTAATCAAGTGTGGTAAGGTCGTACCCAAGTGTAGCACTGTCGTACCCAACTGTGGTACCCTCGCGATCAAGTATGGTATCGTCGTACACACATGGTACCGTCACGTGACCACAATGTTACCAACACCAGTGGCAGGGACGACAGTGCCAGGGTCTCAGTGACGTGACCACAATGTTACCAACACCAGTGGCAGGGACGACAGTGCCAGGGTCTCAGTCACGTGACCACAATGTTACCAACACCAGTGGCAGGGACGACAGTACCAGGGTCTCAGTGACGTGACCACAATGTTACCAACACCAGTGGCAGGGACGACAGTACCAGGGTCTCAGTGACGTGACCACAATGTTACCAACACCAGTGGCAGGGACGACAGTGCCAGGGTCTCAGTGACGTGACCACAATGTTACCAACACCAGTGGCAGGGACGACAGTGCCAGGGTCTCAGTGACGTGACCACAATGTTACCAACACCAGTGGCAGGGACGACAGTGCCAGGGTCTCAGTGACGTGACCACAATGTTACCAACACCAGTGGTAGGGACGACAGTGCCAGGGTCTCAGTGACCACAATGTTACCAACACCAGTGGCAGGGACGACAGTGCCAGGGTCTCAGTGACTTGACCACAATGTTACCAACACCAGTGGCAGGGACGACAGTGCCAGGGTCTCAGTGACCACAATGTTACCAACACCAGTGGCAGGGACGACAGTGCCAGGGTCTCAGTCACGTGACCACAATGTTACCAACACCAGTGGGAGGGACGACAGTGCCAGGGTCTCAGTGACGTGACCACAATGTTACCAACACCAGTGGCAGGGACGACAGTGCCAGGGTCTCAGTCACGTGACCACAATGTTACCAACACCAGTGGCAGGGACGACAGTGCCAGGGTCTCAGTGACGTGACCACAATGTTACCAACACCAGTGGCAGGGACGACAGTGCCAGGGTCTCAGTGACGTGACCACAATGTTACCAACACCAGTGGCAGGGACGACAGTGCCAGGGTCGTCATGTTTACAGTCATCTCAGGTATGGTACTACCCAGTGTCCAGGCTTCATCATCCACGTCACTCATACACATCCAACACGGGTCCAACATACCACCTGGTGAGGACACACAGCTGGTGGGTGAAGCTGGTGAGGACACACAGCTGGTGGGTGAAGCTGGTGAGGACACACAGCTGGTGGGTGAAGCTGGTGAGGACACACAGCTGGTGGGTGAAGCTGGTGAGGACACACAGCTGGTGGGTGAAGCTGGTGAGGACACGCAGCTGGTGGGTGAAGCTGGTGAGGACACACAGCTGGTGGGTGAAGCTGGTGAGGACACACAGCTGGTGGGTGAAGCTGGTGAGGACACACAGCTGGTGGGTGAAGCTGGTGAGGACACGCAGCTGGTGGGTGAAGCTGGTGAGGACACGCAGCTGGTAGGTGAAGCTGGTGAGGACACGCAGCTGGTGGGTGAAGTTGGTGAGGACACACAGCTGGTGGGTGAAGTTGGTGAGGACACACAGCTGGTGGGTGAAGTTGGTGAGGACACACAGCTGGTGGGTGAAGCTGGTGAGGACACACAGCTGGTGGGTGAAGCTGGTGAGGACACACAGCTGGTGGGTGAAGTTGGTGAGGACACACAGCTGGTGGGTGAAGTTGGTGAGGACACACAGCTGGTGGGTGAAGCTGGTGAGGACACGCAGCTGGTGGGTGAAGCTGGTGAGGACACACAGCTGGTGGGTGAAGCTGGTGAGGACACGCAGCTGGTGGGTGAAGCTGGTGAGGACACACAGCTGGTGGGTGAAGCTGGTGAGGACACGCAGCTGGTGGGTGAAGTTGGTGAGGACACACAGCTGGTGGGTGAAGCTGGTGAGGACACGCAGCTGGTGGGTGAAGTTGGTGAGGACACACAGCTGGTGGGTGAAGCTGGTGAGGACACACAGCTGGTGGGTGAAGCTGGTGAGGACACGCAGCTGGTGGGTGAAGCTGGTGAGGACACACAGCTGGTGGGTGAAGCTGGTGAGGACACGCAGCTGGTGGGTGAAGCTGGTGAGGACACACAGCTGGTAGGTGCAGCTGGTGAGGACACATGGGTGGTGGGTGCAGCTGGTGAAGACACATGGGTGGTGGGTGCAGCTGGTGAAGACACATGGGTGGTGGGTGCAGCTGGTGAGGACACATGGGTGGTGGATGCAGCTGGTGAGGACAAACGGCTGGCGGGTGCAGCTGGTCTGGATACACGACTAGCGGGTGCAGCTGATGACACACGCCTGCCTGGTGGGTGATGCAAGAGTGGACACATGACTGACGGGTGAAGTGGTGACACATAATACCATCCATGGCAACACAGCTGGTGCAACACACAATACCACCCATGGTAACACAGTAGGTGCAACACACAATACCACCCATGGTAAAACAGTAGGTGCAACACACAATACCACCCATGGTAACACAGTAGGTGCAATACACAATAGCATCCGTGGTAACACAGCTGGTGGAACACATGATACCATCCATGGCAACACAGATGGTGGAACACATAATTCCATCCATGGCAACACAGCTGGTGCAACACATAATACCATCCATGGTAACACAGTAGGTGCAACACATAATACCATCCATGGTAACACAGCTGGTGCAACACATAATACCATCCATGGTAACACAGCTGGTGTAACACATAATATCATCCGTGGCAACACAGCTGGTGCAACACAAAATACCATCCATGGCAACACAGCTGGTGCAACACATAATACCATCCATGGTAACACAGTAGGTGCAACACATAATACCATCCATGGTAACACAGCTGGTACAACACATAATACCATCCGTGGCAACATAGCTGGTGCAACACATAATACCATCCATGGCAACACAGCTGGTGCAACATAATACCATCCACGGCAACACAGCTGGTGCAACACATAATACCATCCGTGGCAACACAGCTGGTGCAACACACAATATCATCCGTGGCAACACAGCTGGTGAAACTCAATACCATCCGTGGTAACGCAGTAGGTGCAACACATCAAACCAACCACGGAAACACAGTAGGTGCAACACATTATACCATTCGTGGCAACACAGTAGATGCACCACGCTAACCAAAAGCGGCAACACAGTAAGTGCAACACATTATTCCACCTGTGGCTACACAGTAGGTGCAACACATTATAATACCCGTGGCAACACAGTAGGAGCAATACGTCACACCTCCCGTGGCAGCACAGTAGGTGCAACACACTATACCACCCGAGGCAACACAGTAGGTGCAATACGTTATACCACCTACGGCAACACAGATGGTGCAGTACGTTAAACCACCCGTGCTAACATAGGTGGTGCAATACGTTACATCGGCGTGTTAGCATAGTAGGTGCAATACGCTACATAACCCCTGTCAACACAGCAGGTGCAATACGCTACACCACCCGTATTAACACAGTAAGCGTAATACGATGCACCACCAGTTTTAACACAGGTGAAATACGCTACACCACTGGTGTTGACATAGTAGGTGCAATACGCTACACCACCCGTGTCAACACAGTAGGTGCAATACGCTACATCACCCCTGTTAACACAGTAGGTATAATACGCTACGCCACTCGCGTCAACACAGTAGGAGTAATACGATACACCACCCGGGTCAACACAGCAGGTGCAATACGTTACATCATCTGGGTCAAAATGTAGGTGCAATACGCCACACCATCCGTGTCAACACAGTAGGTGCAATACGTTACATCACCTGGGTCAACACAGTAGGTGCAATACGCTACACCACTCGTAATACGCTACACCACCCGCGTCAACACAGCAGATGTAACATACTGTACCAGGTACGAGGCAGGAGAAGCGGTCGCCCACAAGGACTATGGATGGAACGTTCACACGAGAGAGAGAGAGAGAGAGAGAGAGAGAGAGAGAGAGAGAGAGAGAGAGAGAGAGAGAGAGAGAGAGAGAGAGAGAGAGAGAGAGAGAGTCGGGGAGGAGGAGGGGGGGTGCATCAAGCAGGTGTGGAGACAGTAATGGCGGACGTTGTTGTCACGACTCGTCGTAAGCCACAGAATTATAACGACATTTACTCAGTTTACATAAAGATGTTTCTACGGTCATCTGGGGGCAACCTGAAGGCCGGCCACACATCCTGGTGACCCACCACTGCACCAAGCTATCCTCACGCCCTCCTCGAACCCACCACACCCTCAACCATCCACACACACACACACACACACACACACACACCTCCCACTGTACCTTTATCTCCAACAACGTATCAGTAGTTACCTAGTAGATAACAGGTCTTAACCATCAGTGTAGGGAAAGGTTTAGAGGAGTGAGAGATGTTGCTGGCCACTATGTATATGAGGCAACCGTCAGCAGAGGTAACACAAGGTACAAACACAGAACAAACAAACAAACAAAGTGGTTCTCGCATTGTTTGATGAAATTCGGAATGAGCAACATTCCTCCCTGTGTCTCCACATTGTTAATACTTCTCATTGTTATTGTTTACATCATTCATTACATAATTCCTTCTTACTTTGTTTATTAGTAAGGCAACATAAAGAAGTATGTTGCACGACTACGTTAATTTCCATTTTCCACAGTATTTGTCCCACCATTTTCTACATATAATGTGTTTATGAAAGAAAACAATAAAGTAAGAAAGGGTAATCCATTATCATGAGAAACATCTAAGTTTTGCTTAAGATAATATTTGAAAAAGGAAGACAAGAATATCGTATCTACCACAATATTCTTATCTTGCTCGTGAGCGAATTACCGAAGCAATGTGTGGTAATTGTGGCTACAGTAAAGTCATCTACATCCCAAACTTGTATATTTGCATCACCTTCGTGATCATATATGGCTCTTGCAGCCAAGTCCATTCGTCTACGAATCCTTCGTTACCGCGAACGTAAAGCAAATGTAACGAGGAGACTACACGGAACGTTAATGAAATACAATGATTCAGCTTCAGTAATCCAACAATAATAATGGCTGCTCAGGACACAGCTGAAATACGATGATTTCACTGAAGTACAACTGCATGTTTCTGTGTACAAACGTGAGTTTTAGAAGTATGCCAGATCTTTTTAAATTCTCTTTCATTGTTTCATATATAAATTCAATGTAATCATACATTCTTCCTTCACTCAGACAATGTATATTCAGATACAATTTACAAAAATACAGAAAAGTTTCACTATAATATACAACAACAATGGGATTATGGAAGTATGTGGTAATCCCATTCGTGATAGCTGCTTCACCTCACCAATTCTTCCCAAACTTTCCCATCTTGGTAGTGCCACTGTTAAATAAGGAGAACAAATATACCAGCACACGAAGACATCCAGGAGAATGTATCATATTATTTCGTCCTACGTTTCAATATGTAAAGTACAACAAGTGTAGTGGTACTTATTTTGTTGAGTGTACATTGCATACAACCGTTCTCTTAATTTGATCATGCAAGTATCTGCTTGCTCCAACGCCGGATAAAAATTTAGAAGGCTTAAGAAAATACAAAATGAGAAATACTCTTGGCTGTCCTAACACAATATAGAGACACTAAACATGAGGATAGAACTTGGTCGTCCTCTTATTGAGAATATAACTGGGACCAGATGTTCAGGCAAACACATCCTACTCCAGGCCTACAAGCCTTCCAAACCTTTACAAATGGTGGACATCCAACTAGATGGGTTACTGTACTTGCTACTGGCCTAGATGGGTTACTGTACCTGCTACTGGCCTAGATGGTTACTGTACCTGCTACTGGCCTTGAGATGTACTTGAAAAAGTATCCTAACTTAATCTACTGTAATATACGTAAACTGCTCCATATTCCAATGACTACTGTTCAATGTGTGGAAATTGCCGAGCAGCCCATTAACTGCTGCCTAATCCTTGTTATTATTTTCTTTTGAACTTGTTGCGTATTTCAGTCACTGGGGCCCAGTACTCGTTGATACCTGGTGAAGTCTTCGGGGTTTTCATCCACACAGCCCGGGCTGGGCCAAAGCTGCTGGATCGGGTCGTTGGTCGACCAAGCTGTTGGAAGCCGCAGCCCTCACGCCCACTTAGCCCTACAGTCTGGCTACTCTGGTACACTGTGTAGGTATTTGTCCCAGGACTTCCCATGCATTCTGTATCCTCTTCTGCACCACCGCCCTCAGGATGGGCATGAGCGCATAATGAACTCGCCACTCTCACGACTTCAGACAGTACACATTGACGGAGCAAAGCTAGCAATGAGCGACAAACAGATATTCATGGTGGGCGAGAGAGGCAGGTCAGAAAGGCTGGACGTGTGCATAATGATGTATGCCACGACACAGACGTACACTGTGGCACACATGTTAACATCATCCTTAGTCAAAGAACATGTTAATTATGGCTGACTTTGGGTAGAAGGGGGACCTATCCGACCCTAAAATAACCTTCCTATATTGTCCTTCGTCCAGCCTGACCACATCACACCTACTCGTCTACTCTTCCTAGCCAGATTACCACTCCTCCAGCCACCCTAGCCCAAGACCCAATCGTAAGGCCTTCCAGACTCCCACCCAACTATCCAGTCTCCCTAGCCCCACACTTAATCCTCCAGCCTCCCAGCCTCAAACACACTCACCCTTAACTCCATACTTACTTCATCCAGCCTGCCTAGCCCCACACCCACTCCTTGTGGCCCCTCCCCCAGTCCCACATCAAATCGCTCAGCCTGCCTAGGACCGCATCCACTCGCTCAGCCTGCCTATGACCACACCCACTCGTCCAGCCTGCCTAGGACCACACCCACTCGTCCAGCCTGCCTAGGACCTACACTCACTCGTCCAGCCTCCGCAGCCCCACACCCAATCGTCTTACCTACCCAGTCACACGCCTACACCTAATCGTACACTCTCCACAGCCCCACATTCACTCGTCCAGACACGGTAGGGGAAGCAGGAGACTAGACATGGCAAGGGAGGCACTGGGAACAGCAAGGGCAAAGGAGACAGGAGGCAGGGCAAGAAGGGGAGGCAGGAGGCAGGCCAGGAGGGGGAGGCAGGAGGCAGGGCAGGAAGGCGAAGCAGGAGGCAGGGCAGAGTAGGGGCAGGGTAGGGCAAGGGAGGCAAGAGGCAGGGCAAGGTAGGGGCAGGGTAGGGCAAAGAAGGTAAGAGACAGGGCAGAAAGGGAGGCAGGGCAGGGCAGGTGTAGGGTAGGGCAAGGGACGCAAGAGGCTGGTAGGGGAGGCAGGAGGCACGGCAGGGTAAGGGAGGCTGGAGGCGGATAGAGGAGGCAGGAGACAGAGCAAAGGAAGCAGGGCGGGGCAGGGGAGGCCGGGCAGGTTAAGGGAGGCGGGAGACAGGCAGAGGCAGGGCAGGTGTGGCTGGAGGTGGGGCAGAGCATGGCAAGGGAGGCAGGAAGCAGGGCAGGGCATGGTAGGGGAGGCATGAGGCATGGTAGGGGAGGCATGAGGCATGGTAGGAGAGGCATGAGGTATGGTAGGGGAGGCAGGAGGCATGAGGCATGGTAGGGGAGGCATGAGGTAATGAGAGGGACGGTGTACACGAAGAGGAGGATAAAGATGCAAGCGGAGACGTGAGTCTACAAGGCATGACCAGCCTACAGCCTCCCCAGCAGTCAGCACCAACACCTTGCCTCTCGAAGATGCTACAGTTTGGTCAGGTGCCCCTTGCCATACCTGGGGAGGACCTGGAGAACATACCACTGACAGATGCATAACTACGATACCATGAACCAGAAATCAATAACATATAACAAGACCGGAAGGGACTCTTTACACATGCCAACATACACAAACTCAAATAACAAAGAACAATCAAAATCCTCTTTATGAGTGGCCCGCTAACGACTCAAATATAGTATTTGTGGTCTTCACTGAAACACACACGAAAGACTACATGAATAGTGAGGTGTTGATCTCAAACTATACCTGCACAGGTGCGACAGGACTAGAAGATAATGAGGAGGAGTTGTACTGTATGTAGCAGACATACTCTTATAATAACTGAACTTAAATGATTTAGCAGAAGCACACGTTGTCAAGGTTGAAAACCCAAACCTGATCATTGCATTAATCTACAGACCATCAAACGCAGGCACACAAGAACTGACGGAACAAATAAGGAACACATAATCATGTCTTGACCTCTATGAAAACCTAGTCCCAAATATACTTTTCTTGGCGGGCACTTCAACCTTCCATACATTACATGGATACAGCCAGGAAACACACAACACTGTAGCTGACACTAGGCACACCCGAGGCAGCTCGGACGAACAACTGCAGAAAATAGTTACTGAAGACTGAGACATATGTCCCCGCTCCCTCCCTTCAGCAAATAACAAAACCATCTAGAAGAAAAACCTCTGGACTGAATCATTATAAACAATGTGGACTTAATATGTGACACATCATCACAAACCCCGTATACTCTAATCACAACCTAAATGCAGAACAAACTAGCGTGGACGCTAAACCGCCTAAGACAGAGCACACACAACAATGGGGGTTCTTTCTGCAACTTCAGTTTTAACAGAAAACAAATAGATTGGGAGGACGTGATGTACGAGATGTGTGCGACACAATGGGAAACACTGTTCAGTACCAAGACAGAGGAGGAATGTGGAAAAGACATGATCCATTTGGTACCACACACATGCAGCAGACATACACCAGCCAGAAGAAAACACTAAAGATATAGGTTAGAACCAGACGAGAACACACGTCATCCAACAGAGGAATAAAATCCTGTCATCATGGCTGCTAGACATACAAAATAAACTCAAATCTTTATTTAAAATACTGGGAAAGGAAGAGAAGGAAAGACCCAAAGATGAACTAAGAAATAACACAAAATACTTTTCCTCACGCAAAAAGCAAATCGGGGACCACGAGTTCCACTGACCCACTAAAAACATAAATGGACAGTTTTACAAATGGCTGTTAGGAGACGAGAGAGCTAAAGATGGATCAGTCTTCAGTGAGCCAAAAACCAACTTAAACCACCCAACGGGCCTCTCAAATAGTGATCCCTCAGTGTTACACACAGCGAATATCACCAACACAGGATTTCCTGAGGGCCAGTGACAACCTGGCCATGAACTCAGCCCCAAGACTGGAACTGTCTTACAAACACAACCCAGCACGAGCACTGAATATGCAAGACACAACCCAGCACGAACACTAAATATGCAAGACACAACCCAGCACGAACACTTAATATGCAAGACACAACCCAGCACGAACACTAAATATGCAAGACACAACCCAGCACGAATACTAAATATCTGCTGGAGAAAGAGTCTAGATTCTGCCATCATTCCCGAGGGTCTGAAACTGACCCACGTCGCCTCACTCCACACAGGTGGAAGCAAAGCAGTACCAAAACACTATCGACCAATAACAATAATTACCAGCACACATTATCAAAATCTTGGAGAGTCCTAAGAAGTAAACTGACTGATGTTATGGTAGTGAACACACGAACATGATGTATGGGAACACCTGAAATCAGTGAGGCTGTACTCCCTTACGGACAAAACGGAAAGGTATACCATCATCTATACCTGGAAAATCCTAGAACACATATGATCCCTAATTCACACTCGTAGCTCCTCCTGGCGAGACAGACGTGGACAACTTAAATACCACATCTGGAATACAAAGGTGCGATATGCACAGAAACGAAGCACACCTCAGGCATCTGGAGCCGCACGTCTGGTCACATCTCACCTGTAATCATCACAAGACCGGAGGATGCACGGTGGTGGAGGTCAAGATTACCTACACGCATGTGCCAAGTGTGGTACCAGACCAGCCAGGTTGTGGAGAGGATGGCGGGGCTGCAGCTGCCAACATCTGGGTCGACCAATGAGCCAGTACAGCAGCCTGCGCCCGGCCCAGGCGCTGGGGTAAACCACCAGAAACTACTTCAGGAAACGAAATGGACAAGGGAGAATGATACGACCTGAGTCTGACAACAAGTAATCCAGTGTAGGAGAATTTAACTACTGGATTTCAAGTCAACTACCGTGCACCAAGTGTAGGCCTCGTCACGCCCACCAACGTACACGGAAAAACGTCTACATAAATCTCGTGGACAAAAGCTTCAGCACTGTGATAACTGTCACGTGCACGTGGTGACGTGTGGCTCCTGGCGAGGACCACGGATACACGTCCTTACGTCCTACCTCACACGAGGCTGACGGGGCAGGAGAACAGCGGCTGTGAGGTACGTACGGCAGATGAATGGCCTCCGTGAGGAACGGAAGATGGACGTTCTCACACAAGTGGAACCACGAGCCACTACCACACAAGTGGAACCACGAGCCACTACCACACAAGTGGAACCACGAGCCACTATCACACAAGTGGAACCACGAGCCACTACCACACAAGTGGAACCACGAGCCACTACCACACAAGTGGAACCACGAGCCACTACTACACAAGTGGAACCACGAGCCACTACCACACAAGTGGAACCACGAGCCACTATCACACAAGTGGAACCACGAGCCACTACCACACAAGTGGAACCACGAACCACTACCACACAAGTGGAACCACGAGCCACTACCACACAAGTGGAACCACGAGCCACTATCACACAAGTGGAACCACGAGCCACTACCACACAAGTGGAACCACGAGCCACTATCACACAAGTGGAACCACGAGTCACTATCACACAAGTGGAACCACGAGCCACTACCACTCAAGTGTGGAACTATGAGCCATTACCACTCAAGTGTGGAACTATGAGCCACTACCACTCAAGTGTGGAACTATGAGCCACTACCACTCAAGTGTGGAACTATGAGCCACTACCACACAAGTGTGGAACTATGAGCCATTACCACTCAAGTGTGGAACTATGAGCCACTACCACACAAGTGTGGAACTATGAGCCATTACCACTCAAGTGTGGAACTATGAGACACTACCACACAAGTGTGGAACTATGAGCCATTACCACACAAGTGTGGAACTATGAGCCACTACCACACAAGTGTGGAACTATGAGCCACTACCACACAAGTGTGGAACTATGAGCCATTACCACACAAGTGTAGAACTATGAGCCACTACCACACAAGTGTGGAACTATGAGCCACTACCACACAAGTGTGGAACTATGAACCACTACCAAACAAGTGTGGAACTATGAGCCATTACCACTCAAGTGTGGAACTATGAACCACTACCATGCAAGTGTGATACCATGAGCAACTATTATGAAATTGTGAAACCATGGGCCACTACCATGCAAGTGTGGAACCATTCACCACTATCATGCAAAGGTGAAACCATGAACCAATACCATACATTTAAGGAAACAAGAGTTACATCACAAATAAGAAACCATGAACCACAACCATATAAGAGAGAAATCATGAGAGACCACTACACTACTAAGGAACCATGAGCCACCACAACACTGGTGAAAAGCCATGAATCACCACCACACTAGTGGGGAACCACGAGCCACCATCAAACTAACGAGGAACCATGAACCATTACCACACTAGTGAGGAACCATGAGCCACCACCACACTAGTGAGGATCCATGAGCCACCACCACACTAGTGAGGAACCTTGAGCCACTACCACACTAGTGAGGAACCATGAGCCACCACCACACTAGTGAGGAACCATGAGCCACCACCACACTAGTGAGGAACCTTGAGCCACTACCACACTAGTGAGGAACCATGAACCATTACCACACTAGTGAGGAACCATGAGCCACCACCACACTAGTGAGGAACCTTGAGCCACTACCACACTAGTGAGGAACCATGAGCCACTACCACACTAGTGAGGAACCATGAGCCACTACCACACTAGTGAGGAACCTTGAGCCACTACCACACTAGTGAGGAACCTTGAGCCACTACCACACCAGTGAGGAACCATGAGCCACCACCACACTAGTGAGGAACCTTGAGCCACCACCACACTAGTGAGGAACCATGAGCCACTACCACACTAGTGAGGAACCTTGAGCCACTACCACACTAGTGAGGAACCTTGAGCCACTACCACACCAGTGAGGAACCATGAGCCACCACCACACTAGTGAGGAACCTTGAGCCACCACCACACTAGTGAGGAACCATGAGCCACTACCACACTAGTGAGGAACCATGAGCCACCACCACACTAGTGAGGAACCTTGAGCCACTACCACACTAGTGAGGAACCATGAGCCACCACCACACTAGTGAGGAACCATGAGCCACCACCACACTAGTGAGGAACCATGAGCCACTACCACACTAGTGAGGAACCTTGAGCCACCACCACACTAGTGAGGAACCATGAGCCACTACCACACTAGTGAGGAACCTGAGCCACTACCACACTAGTGAGGAACCATGAGTGACCACCACACAAGTGAGGAACAATGAGTGACCACCACACAAGTGAGGAACAATGAGTCACCACCACACAGTGAAGAACAATGAGTCACCACCACACAAGTGAGGAACAATGAGTACCACCACACAATTTGAGAACAATGAGTGACCACCACACAAGTGAGGAACAATGAGTCACCACCACACAAGTGAAGAACAATGAGTCACCACCACACAAGTGAGGAACAATGAGTCACCACCACACAAGTGAAGAACAATGAGTCACCACCACACAAGTGAAGAACAATGAGTCACCACCACACAAGTGAAGAACAATGAGTCACCACCACACAAGTGAAGAACAATGAGTCACCACCACACAAGTGAAGAACAATGAGTCACCACCACACATGTGAAGAACAATGAGTCACCACCACACAAGTGAAGAACAATGAGTGACCACCACACAAGTGAAGAACAATGAGTCACCACCACACAAGTGAGGAACAATGAGTGACCACCACACATGTGAAGAACAATGAGTGACCACCACACAAGTGAAGAACAATGAGTGACCACCACACCAGTGAAGAACAATGAGTCACCACCACACAAGTGAGGAACAATGAGTGACCACCACACATGTGAAGAACAATGAGTGACCACCACACAAGTGAAGAACAATGAGTGACCACCACACAAGTGAAGAACAATGAGTGACCACCACACAAGTGAAGAACAATGAGTCACCACCACACAAGTGAGAACAATGAGTGACCACCACACAAGTGAAGAACAATGAGTGACCACCACACAAGTGAAGAACAATGAGTGACCACCACACAAGTGAGGAACAATGAGTGACCACCACACAAGTGAAGAACAATGAGTCACCACAACACAAGTGAAGAACAATGAGTCACCACCACACAAGTGAAGAACAATGAAACCACCACACAAGTGAAGAACAATGAGTCACCACCACACAAGTGAAGAACAATGAGTCACCACCACACAAGTGAAGAACAATGAGTCACCACCACACAAGTGAAGAACAATGAGTCACCACCACACAAGTGAAGAACAATGAGTTACCACCACACAAGTGAAGAACAATGAGTGACCACCACACAAGTGAAGAACAATGAGTGACCACCACACATGTGAAGAACAATGAGTCACCACCACACAAGTGAGGAACAATGAGTCACCACCACACAAGTGAAGAACAATGAGTCACCACCACACAAGTGAAGAACAATGAGTGACCACCACACAAGTGAGGAACAATGAGTGACCACCACACAAGTGAAGAACAATGAGTCACCACCACACAAGTGAAGAACAATGAGTCAACACCACACAAGTGAAGAACAATGAGTCACCACCACACAAGTGAAGAACAATGAGTCACCACCACACAAGTGAAGAACATTGAGTCACCACCACACAAGTGAGGAACAATGAGTCACCACAACACAAGTGAAGAACAATGAGTCACCACCACACAAGTGAAGAACAATGAGTCACCACCACACAAGTGAGGAACAATGAGTGACCACCACACAAGTGAAGAACAATGAGTCACCACCACACAAGTGAAGAACAATGAGTGACCACCACACAAGTGAAGAACAATGAGTCACCACCACACAAGTGAAGAACAATGAGTGACCACCACACAAGTGAAGAACATTGAGTCACCACCACACAAGTGAGGAACAATGAGTCACCACCACACAAGTGAAGAACAATGAGTCACCACCACACAAGTGAAGAACAATGAGTCACCACCACACAAGTGAGGAACAATGAGTGACCACCACACAAGTGAAGAACAATGAGTCACCACCACACAAGTGAAGAACAATGAGTGACCACCACACAAGTGAAGAACAATGAGTGACCACCACACAAGTGAAGAACAATGAGTCACCACCACACAAGTGAAGAACAATGAGTCACCACCACACAAGTGAAGAACAATGAGTCACCACCACACAAGTGAAGAACAATGAGTCACCACCAGAGCAGAGGACAGAGTATACATTTACTTGTACAGACGTCAGAAGGTGAGGCAAGGTGTAGGTGTAGATAGCGGGGTGTAGGTGTGGCAAGGAACACTGTATGTGTACTGGGATTATTCTAACCTGTGGCAAGGGAAGTTTGTGGGTGTGTTGGGACAAGAAGTGACTGTGGTGGATCAGCTATAGGTGGACGTGGAGCAGAATGAGCTGTAGTGGATTAAAATGTGGCTGTGATGGGGCACGTTATGGGTATGGCGGGGTGGGGTATATGGCGTGGCAGGCTGTGGCTGTGGGGGAGGGGATGTGAGTGTGGCGGACTGATGGGTGGTGGCTGGGTAGCGTGGAGGCAGGGTGGTGTGGAGGCAGGATGATGTGGAGGCAGGATAATGTGGAAGCAGGATGGTGTGGAGCCAGGGTGGTCTGGAGGCACGGTGAAGTGGAGACAGGGTGGTATGGAGGTAGGGTGGTGTAGAGGCAGGGTGGTGTGGAGGTAGGATGGTGTGGAGGCAGGATGGTGTGGAGACAGGATGGTGTAGAGGCAGGGTGGTGTGAAGGCAGGATGGTGTGGAGGCAGGATGATGTGGAAGCAGGATGGTGTGGAGCCAGGGTGGTCTGGAGGCACGGTGAAGTGGAGACAGGGTGGTGTGGAGGTAGGGTGGTGTGGAGGCAAGGTGGTGTGGAGGCAGGGTGGTATGGAGGCAGGGTGGTGAGGAGGCAGGATGGTGTGGAGGCAGGATGGTGTGGAGGCAAGATGGTGTGGAGGCAAGGTGGTGTGGAGGCAGGGCGGTGTGGAGGTAGGGTGGTGTGGAGGCAGGATGGTGTGGAGGCAGGGTGGTGTGGAGGCAGTATGGTGTGAAAGCAGGATGGTGTGGAGGCAGGATGGTGTGGAGGCAGGGTGATGTGAGGGCAGTATGGTGTGGAGGCAGGATGGTGTGGAGGCAAGGTGGTGTGGGGGCAGGGCGGTGTGGAGGCAAGGTGGTGTGGAGGCAGGATGGTGTGGAGGCAGGGCGGTGTGGAGGCAGGGTGGTGTGGAGGCAGGATGGTGTGGTGGCAAGGTGGTGTGGAGGCAGGGTGGTGTGGAGGCAGGGCGGTGGGGAGGCAGGGTGGTGTGGAGGCAAGGTGTGGAGGCAAGGTGGTGTGGAGGCAAGGTGGTGTGGAGGCAGGATGGTGTGGAGGCAGGGCGGTGTGGAGGCAGGGTGGTGTGGAGGCAAGGTGGTGTGGATGCAGGGTGGTGTGGAGGCAGGATGTTGTGGAGAGAGGATGGTGTGGAGGCAAGGTGGTGTGGAGGCAAGGTGGTGTGGAGGCAAGGTGGTGTGGTGGTGTAGAGGCAGGATTGTGTGGAGGCAGGGTGGTGTGGAGGTAGAGTGGTGTGGAAGCAAAGTGTGGAGGCAGGGTGGTGTGGAGGCAGGGTGATGTGGAGGCAGGGTGATGTGGAGGCGCGGTGGTGCGGAGGCAGGGTGGTGTGGAGGTAGGGTGGGGTGGAGGCAGGATGGTGTGGAGGCAGGGTGGTGTGGAGGCAGAGTGGTGTGGAGGCAGGATCATGTGGAGGCAGGATCGTGTGGAAGCTGGATCGTGTGGAGGCAGGATGGTGTGGAGGCAGGGTGGTGTGGAGGTAGGGTGGTGTGGAGGCAGGATGGTGTGGAGGCAGGATGGTGTGGAGGTAGGGTGGTGTGGAGGCAGGGTGGTGTGGAGGCAGGGTGGTGTGGAGGCAGGATGGTGTGGAGGTAGGGTGGTGTGGAGGCAGGATGGTGTGGAGGCAGGATGGTGTGGAGGTAGGGTGGTGTGGAGGCAGGGTGGTGTGGAGGCAGGGTGGTGTGGAGGCAGGATGGTGTGGAGGTAGGGTGGTGTGGAGGCAGGGTGGTGTGGAGGCAGGGTGGTGTGGAGGTAGGGTGGTGTGGAGGCAGGATGGTGTGGAGGTAGGGTGGTGTGGAGGCAGGGTGGTGTGGAGGCAGGGTGGTGTGGAGGTAGGGTGGTGTGGAGGCAGGATGGTGTGGAGGCAGGATGGTGTGGAGGTAGGGTGGTGTGGAGGCAGGATGGTGTGGAGGCAGGATGGTGTGGAGGCAGGATGGTGTGGAGGTAGGGTGGTGTGGAGGCAGGATGGTGTGGAGGCAGGATGGTGTGGAGGTAGGGTGGTGTGGAGGCAGGGTGGAGCGGGTTGCAGTTGTGGTGTGACGGGGAAGCTTACGCGTGGCGTGGAGGGGCAGTGCGGGGCGGGTTGCAGGCGTGCGTGGCGTGGAAGGGCAGTGCGGGGCGGGTTGCAGGCTTGCGTGGCGTGGCGGGGTGCAACGTGTGTAAGGAGACAACATATAATGTGGCAGGTTATAAAAGTAGGCTTTAGTGCTGCAGGATACAGAGGAGGTGTAGTAGGATGAGGAGCGGTGTGAGGGTTGTGGCGCGCTGCGAGGCGGGGAGAGGTTTGGTAGGGTGAGGACATAACCGTATTTGTGGTGGAAGGGATAGTTGGTGGGGTGTGGGGAGTGGTGTCAGTGTGGTGGGATAAGGTGGGGTGTAAGTGGTGCGGGGCATGGCGCAGTTGTGGTGAAGTTGGGCGTGGTGCAGGTGTGGCAGGACGGGGTACAGGTGTGGAGGGCGGCGTGTGGTGAGGCAGGGTAGAAGTATGAGGGCGGGTTGTGCGTGTGGTGAGGTCGGAAGAAATGCAGTTGTGGCGGACGGGATGTAGTTGGGATGGAGTGGTGCGGGGTGATGGTGTGGTGGGACAGGTATGGAGGGGCGGGGTGTTGCGTATCGAGGGGAAATGTAGGGTCAAGGGAGGATATGGCAGGCAGGGTTAGGTTGCGTGAGGTGTAGACGTGGTGCGCTGGATGGGATGTAGAAGTGGTTGAGAAGATTGTAACTGTGGCAAGGCCCGGTATATGTGTAGCAAGGCCGGGTGTACGTGTGGCAAGGCCGGGTGTATGTGTGGCAAGGCCGGGTGTATGTGTGGCAAGGCCGGGTGTATGTGTAACAAGGCCGGGTGTATGTGTGGCAAGGCCGGGTGTATGTGTGGCAAGGCCGGGTGTATGTGTGGCAAGGCCGGGTGTATGTGTAACAAGGCCGGTTGAAGTATGTGTGGCAAGGCCGGGCGTATGTGTAGCAAGGCCGAGTGTATGTGTAGCAAGGCCGAGTGTATGTGTGGCAAGGCCGGGTGTATGTGTAACAAGGCCGAGTGTATGTGTAGCAAGGCCGAGTGTATGTGTGGCAAGGCCGGGTGTATGTGTGGCAAGGCCGGGTGTATGTGTGGCAAGGCCGGGTGTATGTGTAACAAGGCCGGGTGTATGTGTAGCAAGGCCGGTTGAAGTATGTGAGGCAAGGCCGGGCGTATGTGTAGCAAGGCCGGGTGTATGTGTGGCAAGGCCGGGTGTATGTGTGGCAAGGCCGGGTGTATGTGTGGCAAGGACGGAAGTATGTGTAGCAAGGCCGGGTGTATGTGTAGCAAGGCCGGGTGTATGTGTGGCAAGGCCGGGTGTATGTGTGGCAAGGCCGGGTGTATATGTGGCAAGGCCGGGTGTATGTGTGGCAAGGCCGGGTGTATGTGTGGCAAGGCCGGGTGTATGTGTGGCAAGGCCGGGTGTATGTGTAGCAAGGCCGGGTGTATGTGTGGCAAGGCCGGGTGTATGTGTGGCAAGGCCGGGTGTATGTGTAGCAAGGCCGGGTGTATGTGTGGCAAGGCCGGGTGTATGTGTGGCAAGGCCGGGTGTATGTGTAGCAAGGCCGGGTGGGGCGGAGCGGTAGAGTGTGTGGTGAGGAAGGATGTGGCTGGATATGATGTAGGTGTAGCAGTACTGGGTGGGGTATATGCATGGTAGAGCCGGGTGTAGGTGTAGTGAGGCTGGGCGGGGTGAATGTATAGTAGGGCGGTGCAAGGTATGGTGGAGAGGGGCTGAGCAGAGTGCGGTGAAGTGAGTCGGGGCGGGGCGAGGCGGGGCGGGGCGGAGCGGGGCAGGGAGGTGCAGGGAGCGGGTCCGCCTCCACCACGCCCTGCTCGATCAATACCACAGGTACAACGTGGGCGTGTGTGTGTGTGTGTGTGTGTGTGTGTGTGTGTGTGTGTGTGTGTGTGAAAATATTCCAAAAATTACTATAAATCAAATACACAAAAACATAACTCCATACACCAAGGTACGATATGATATCCTAACTTAGATCTGTATGACTGCCTTTGGTGTCATGTAGTTGAGGTAATCAACTCATTCATTACCACCCTCCCACGCCCGCCCCATGTCACCCCACACCCACACTCAGGCGCACCCTAAGTCACGCTTCCACTCCTGCACCATGTCATCATCCCACGCGTGCCCCATGTCATCCACGCCTGCTCCATGTCATCATCCTACGCGTGCCCCATGTCATCCACGCCTGCTCCATGTCATCTTCCCACGTCTGCATTATGTCATCCTCCCACGCCTGCCCCATAACACCATACCACGACAACCTCGATTACCACCTTCCCACGCCTTCTCCATATCAGCCTCCCACACCTGCTCCATGTCACCCTCCCATTCCAGCCCCAATGCAGCCCTAATGTTCACCTCCGGTTTAAGCCCCCATGTAATTCTCCCATGCCTACCCCACCTCAGCCTCCCACGCCTGCCTCATGTCGGTCCCCATGTCAGCCTTCTTCGTCTACCTTCATTTCAGCCTCCCACGCCTGCCTCAATTCATCCTCTCACGCTTGTTCCTTGTTAATCTCCCACGCCTGCCACATATTACCCTCCCACGCCTTACCCATGTCAGCCTCCCATGCCTGCCCCATGTCAATTTTCCACACCAGCCCACATGTCAGCCTTCCACGCCAGCCCCCATGACAGCCAACAACGCCTACCATCATGTAAACTTCCCACACCTGTCCTACGTCAACCTCCCACGCCTGCTCCATGTCAGCCTTCCACGCCTGCCTCATACCAGGCTCCCACGCCTGCTCCAAGTCGGCCTCCCATGCCTGCCTCCATACCAGCCTCCCACGTCTGCTCCACGTCAGCCTCCTACGCCTCCTCCATGCCAAGAATGCCCCATGTCAACCTACCACGCCAGACCCCGTTTCAGCCTCCAACGACTACCTATGTCACCCTCTTACGATAGCCCCCATGTCAACCTTCCATGTCTGCCTCCATTTCAGCCTCCCACGCCTTCTCCATGCCAGCGTCACACGCCTGCCCCATATCAGCAACCCAGCCAGCCCCTCTGTCATCGTCCCGCGCCAGCTCCCATGACATCCTTCCAAACCAGCCACAGTGTAGCCTCCCATGCCATACCCTAATGTCAGTCACGTACGCCTGCCTCAATGTCACCTCCTATGCCTAGCCTCCCACGCCAACCCTCATATCAGCCTCCCACGCCAGCCCGTTTGTCAGCCTCGCACGTCCTCCCATGCTAGCTATCCACGCCTTCTCCCATGTCAACCCCAAAGTTAGCCAAAAGCTGGTCGTTGTGTTTATGTTCCGACTTCCAGATGCAAAACCACAAGACTTCACAGATCCAGTAAGCAACATGACCTCCTCACAACCCAGGCTCAGACCGACTCCTGATTACCTAGTACGATATTGGGAGTCTCTTGTACCCACAACCCAGGCTGCTGAGTTGGCTCGTTGGTCGACCAAACCGTTGGAGGCCGGAGCCCTCAGGTCCACGTAGCCTCCACAGCCAGGTTGGTCCAGGAAACTTAAACTTCTCCAGTGCGCATTCCATGTGTTTCTGGTAATAGCACGCCAGATATTAAAGTCCCAGGCCCAGACGTTTAAGGTGTTCCCTCTCTCGGTATATCGCACCTCTGTATTGCAGAGGTAGTATTTCACAAGGTCTTAATGCCTCCCGTGCCTGCAGGATATTATTTCCTAGTGTAAGTTGAGGACAAAGCCTTCTAGGACTCACCAGATATAGTTGATAATATGGCTCTCACGTCTGCGCTTCATCAAGTATAGCCTAAGTGATTTCTTCAGTCGTTCCCAGTACTCTATTTACCTTACAGTATCCACATGGACTGTAAATCATCTCTTAAGACTTTCTAATTCTGTAATTTCTCCCGCCTTGTTGCCTGACGTCAGAAGACTGCAATATTCTAATTGTGAAAGAGTAAGTCCCTGGAGAGTCCGGAAGAACCATTGTACTATCCCTCTGCAGGATGCATCTGTTACTTTGTTATCTTTCACAATGTTCACCTGGTTTAAGACAGCCTCTGTCTCTCCGGTATTTTGTTATTCTTGATATATTCATTTTTCCCACACCGGAGGAGTTGAAACTTATTCCCAGTGAAAACATGGTGTTCTCAGTGGCCCAGTGGAAGACTACATTCTGTCTCTCTGCAGTCTATCAGCGTCCTCTGTTGATGATTTTCTTACTTATTCTTGTGTCGTCTACAAAGGATAATATGAAACTGTGGCTCGTGTTTGCGTGACTCAATGTAACATATAAGAATGACGAACTAGAGAGGTTTAAGCACAGTTCCATCAGACGACTGAACTTATTACCGTGGAGGCACTGGATCTGGTATGGTTTACAACTACGTGTTGTGACGACTGAACTTATTACCGTGGAGGCACTGGATCTGGTATGGTTTACAACTACGTGTTGTGACGACTGAACTTATTACCGTGGAGCCACTGGATCTGGTATGGTTTACATCTACGTGTTGTGACGACTGAACTTATTACCGTGGAGGCACTGGATCTGGTATGGTTTACATCTACGTGTTGTGACGACTGAACTTATTACCGTGTAAGCACTGGATCTGGTATGGTTTACATCTACGTGTTGTGACGACTGAACTTATTACCGTGGAGCCACTGGATCTGGTATGGTTTACAACTACGTGTTGTGACGACTGAACTTATTACCGTGGAGGCACTGGATCTGGTATGGTTTACAACTACGTGTTGTGACGACTGAACTTATTACCGTGGAGGCACTGGATCTGGTATGGTTTACAACTACGTGTTGTGACGACTGAACTTATTACCGTGGAGGCACTGGATCTGGTATGGTTTACAACTACGTGTTGTGACGACTGAACTTATTACCGTGGAGGCACTGGATCTGGTATGGTTTACAACTACGTGTTGTGACGACTGAACTTATTACCGTGGAGGCACTGGATCTGGTATGGTTTACAACTACGTGTTGTGACGACTGAACTTATTACCGTGGAGGCACTGGATCTGGTATGGTTTACAACTACGTGTTGTGATCTACTAGTCAAGAAGTTGTATATCCATCTCCCAGTTTTTCAAGTTATTCCCATCTCTCTCGTTTGATGACGCCAGGATCACATGTGTCAAATGTTTTAGTAAAGTCTGTGTAAATCACGTCATCATTTTCTTTGTTTGTCAGCTTCAACGATGCCATCATAATGGTCAAGCAGGTGAGAGGTAGGATCTTCCCGCCCTGACACCAGGTTGTCCTGGGTTATGTACATCGTCCACTTCCATATATTCAGTCAGTTTGCTTCTTACGACCTTTTAGAAGAGTTTAATAATGTATAATGTTAATGTTATAGGCCGAAAGTTTTTTTCCGGACTGCTTTACTTCCACCTGTGTGGAGTGAGGCGATGTGGGTCTGTTTCAGACCCTCGGGAATGGTGGCAGAATCTAGACTCTTTTCTCCAGAGGATATTCAGTGCTCGTGCCTGAGATGTTGTGCATTTATTTATGTGAGTTGCAGGAGTGTGGCCGGTCCTGGGGCAGGGTACACGGGCATGCTGCCTGCGGTCCTTGTGAAATTTAGTGTTGAGTTGGTCATATCTGCCACGTGTAACACTCAGAAGTTCCTGTTTAAGAAGTCTGTTGGGTTGTTCATCCTTAAGGTGGTATCTGGTTATATGAACACCGATTCACACTGTATATCTAGTCTCACTCTACAGACAGTCATGTGTAAAGTTACCCTACTGTTTGTGGCGGGCCATTAGCGTTTGTGGTCCTAAATCAGCATTTGGCATGTGAGTAAATGTATTTGTGGTTGTTTCTTATTTCACTAAAGCCTCATTTTTTCTCCTTCCTTTTCCTGTGTATCGTAATGACATTTTAAGTTTATGGTTCACGTGTGTTGGTTCATTTGATAAGATGTCTTTCCCTCGCTGGGTGAGCTGTGGCTTCTCTATAAACCCTGCAATTCTTTCTCGCCTCCTGTATAGCGCTCGTCTTCCTCGTTCTACCCGTGGCGTGTTGTGCTTTCTTCTTGTTGGTACACGTTCTGATGCATATTGGAAATACCAAAGTCGTTTTTGTCATCAACACTTCCTCTGCTTCGGTACTCAGCAGAGTTGTCCCACTGTGTTGCAGTCATGTTCAGTGATTACATCTTCCCGTTTCAACCGCTAATGTTTACATGATTACTTGTGTTTTGCTTCGGCAGTTTAGCATCCAGACTTGTTTCTATGTCATCCAGGTAGTGATCAGAGTAACAAGGTGCATGAGAAGGTAATGTCACAGGTCCACATTCCTGCTAAAGATCAAATTGTGTTATTTCTTCCGGGTATGTTTGATTATATGCTGAGTGAGGCAGAACTTTGTCACACAGTCTTAGTAACACTTCTGTGCAGCTGTTCGTTCGAGCTGCTTCTAGTGTCGGTAATGTCCTGCTACAATGTTGTTTGTTCAGATCTGGTTCTTCCAATACAAGATGCTAGCGAGGAGACAGCACATGGGTCTAGGTTAGAGCGAGGACGACGAGCACTATACAGGAGGCGAAAAAGAAGAGCAGACTTTCTACAGAATCCACAGCTCACCCAGCACAGCAGAGAAACACTATCCAAAATCTATCAAATGAACCAAGGGACGTAGACCATAAACTTATAATGTTGTTCGAAATACAGACAATGAAAAATAAGGAAAGACCCATTAATGAGTTAAGAAATAACCCAAAATAATTTCACTCATACATAAAACGTAAATCCAGGACCATAAACTGTAGTCACCCACTAAAACCAGAAGGTGGTATGTTTACACATGACGGGATGAGGGAGATGTAAGGAGCAATTCAGCCAGCTTCGCAAGAGTCCTAAGAGGCAAGGTGACTGAAGTTATGGAAATGAACCATCTATATAACCCAGCACACCAGTACAGGCAGCCTCCTATACCACTCACCATGATAGTATCACACGATACTGATTGATTTGTGCTGGTGCCCCCGGCCAATTTATTGTGCATCCTGTGAGCGGTAGGGAAAAAGGATTACAGGGGTCACAAAGGGTCTTACTCAGACCCCAGTGGGTTGATATTACATAAGATGTTACAATTCGTATTTCAGTACATACATTACATAGTTTCATATAGTAAGTTTTACCGACTAGATGCGAAAAGTGGATACGAACTTCAAATTTCAGGTATCTTATAAACAATGTGTTGTGACACTTCTTGCTGGGTTTGTTTAGATCTATCCCTAAAAGGTTCTATTATTTTTCACATTCTAAGACACAGTGTTGTAGTTTGTGTCCAAATCTTTGACCCTAAACTTAACAAGTCACATGGTTAACATCTCCAGTTAGGCCAAAGAGCCAACAGTCCCTATAACCTAACCTTAGTGTGGCATCATGTAAACTGCTAATGTTATTACTTTCTCCATATACAAGTTTGACTTCACACATCTCACTGTGATGGAAAATGTTTCTCCTTATGCTTATGTGAACTCGTCTTCGTGCTTCAAAGAGGCTAATTAGTTCTTTTCTAACTGCAGTTTTGAGGCTTCTAAGTGACAATCCAACGTTGTCTTCAACATCACATTTACTAAGTGCAAGTTTGGGTAAAGTATCAGCTTTGTTATGCTCACGGAGGCCTATATGAGAAGGAATCCATAACAATTTGATGTGAATCACTTGAGCAATAATGTCTGAGGGAGGCCTATATGAGAAGGAATCCATAACAATTTGATGTGAATCACTTGAGCAATAATGTCTGAGTATTTGTGTCTGGCCTTCAGAGACCAATATGTTACATTCTGATCTCCGGATGTTAAGGACAAGTAGTGAAGATAAAGAATCAGTGATAATTAAACTGTCTGTGGCAGTGATTTCTACCTGCTCAAGAGTGATAAGTGTGGCGAACCATTCAGTTTGTAGTGTAGATGCTCAGTTGTTTACTCTCTGATATATTACCATTGGGCTGGATCACAATGGCAGCACTACCTGCCCTCCCAGTGGCAAGTCGTGAGAACCCTCAGTGTAGATGTACTGGCCTATGTTATTGTCAGTCTGGAGTTTCTGTATAGGTACAAGAGCAGTGGTCTTACTTAGCTAAGTGTTCAAGGTGAAGATTATAAGTCATTAGTGTCTCAGGTGGATAAGTGGGTGTAGTGGGGATCAAAGGGAGTTATGTGCCACGGAGGCAGGAAATGCTGCTACTTCTTAATCTTATACAAATTATGTACACCAAACATTGTCATGTGGTTGGCTGTTATTTGGATCCATTTAGATTCACTTGTGCCATGATGGCATATATGGTTTAACATTACAGACAACATTATCTGGATCACCTCGCACCAGCTTCAGTCCATCATAAGATGGAGGTCAAGTATTGTGTCTTCAATGTTGGGAATACCAAGTTCTTCCTGCATGTTGAGCACTGTAGTGGACTTCGGGCAACCAAAGATGATTCTTAAGACTTCATTTGCATTTTTTCAAGTCTGTTGATACCTTCGTTGTTGTGCAGGACCAAAACTGGTTCGTAGTAATCTATTAGAGACCTAATATAAGCTAAGTACATTATCTTAACAATTCTGATATTTGCACCATAACTAAGATTGTCACCTGCAACAGCTCTAAGACCTCTGAGTCTGTCTGTACATTGTCGATTTAGTTTTTGCACAGCAGCTGCAGCACATGAGACATCAAGATATTAAAGGAGGAGGAGACACAGTTAATCGGGTTTCCACCAACTCTCAACTTAGATGGTCCGCTTCTGCCGTTACCAATTCGTTTATTGAAGACCTTAGTTTTATCTGCAGATATGATGAAACCAAGGCTTTCACAGACTATGTGTATGCAGTTAAAAATAGCTTGCATTTCACAATATGCTTTGGTGAGTACAAGAATATCATCAGCATAGATAATAATGATATTTCTGGGACACTGTGGAATCGATTTCAGTACTTCACTGATTATTGCACTGAACAAAGTGGGGCTAAGTACTCCACCTTGAGGAGTGCCAAGTAGTATGTCTTAACTTCACTTTCGTAGCCTTGACACAACACGACTGACTCTCTATTACAGAGATAGCCAAGTATCCAGTCCAGGAGCCGGCCACCTATATCCATTTTTGCTAACTCATATACGATAACTTAACGACTGACAATATCAAATGCAGTTTTTAGGTTAAGAAAAGTGGTGTACTTATGCCGTCTGTCCCCATGAAGTGTTAGGAAGACCGTGATACAGTTGTGTACACTTTCGCCATGTGTGAAGCCATTAATATTTGGTGGCAAATATTCTTTGATTCTGTGTGGTACAGTGTTGAGCATCATCCTCTCAAACGTTTGGCACAAGCAACTCGTCAGGGAGATGGGACGAAATTCATCAGGTTGAGTGTGTTTAACTCTTGGTCCACAAGGAGGGTAGATGACCCGTGGCATAACTCATGTTATACAGCATTAATAATGGATCATCAGGTACACATCTTAGTAGTCTGATGATGTCGTAAGTGACACCATCCTCCCCCGGGGGCAGCGCCCTTACCCTTGGTCAGAGCTGCATCAAGATAACGGCACATCACATTCATCATGTTGCTGGTGTAGCATGAACTGCGTGACACGATCCTCGCTTTCTGTGGCACTGTTGTACAAACATACCAAGCCTCAGGTGGCAGCATGTTACACCTGGAAGTATGAATCCATTTCGTGATTAATTCGTTCATCTTCTGCAGCGACCAGCCTCCCACATACCCATCACCCGCCACCGAACTATGCCAACCCGTATGTGTCACCCACAACGGCCCACATACCAGCCCCCATATCAGCCGTCCCCACCAGCCCTCATGCCAGCCTACCCAGATAACCCTGTGTCAGCTTTCCACGTCAACACCCCTCCATCAACTACCAATGCCAGCACCACGTCAGTCACCTATGCCAGCTTGCCACGCCTACTCCAGTGTCAGCCCAGCCAAACCCCAAGTAAGACTCCCATCACGTCAGCCTTCTACGCCTGCCTTCACGTGGGCCACAGTGTCAGCCTTCCACGCTAGCCACCATATCTGCCATCAACGCCAGCCCCCACGACAGACTACATCACCCACCCACGGTTGCCCAAGTATTAACCATCCATGCAGTAGTATCACTAGTAATACTGATGCATGACCGGGTCTGAACCTCTGCATGGTGTAGTACCAGTGGTAATACTGGTGCATGACCGGGTCTGACCCCTGCATGGTGTAGTACCAGTGGTAATACTGGTGCATGACTGGGACTGACTCCTGCATGGTGTAGTATCAGTGGTAATACTGGTGCATGACTGGGACTGACTCCTGCATGGTGTAGTATCAGTGGTAACACTGGTGCATGACCGGGTCTGACCCCTGCATGGTGTAGTACCAGTGGTAACACTGGTGCATGACTGGGACTGATCCCTGCATGGTGTAGTACCAGTGGTAATACTGGTGCATGACTGGGACTGATCCCTGCATGGTGTAGTATCAGTGGTAACACTGCTGCATGACCGGGTCTGACCCCTGCATGGTGTAGTACCAGTGGTAACACTGGCGCATGACCGAGTCTGACCCCTGCATGGTGTAGTATCAGTGGTAACACTGGTGCATGACCGGGTCTGACCCCTGCATGGTGTAGTATCAGTGGTAACACTGGTGCATGACGGGGTCTGACACCTGCATGGTGTAATACCAGTGGTAACACTGGTGCATGACGGGGTCTGACCTCTGCATGGTGTAGTATCAGTGGTAACACTGGTGCATGACGGGGTCTGACCTCTGCATGGTGTAGTATCAGTGGTAACACTGGTGCATGACGGGGTCTGACACCTGCATGGTGTAATACCAGTGGTAACACTGGTGCATGACGGGGTCTGACCTCTGCATGGTGTAGTACCAGTGGTAACACTGGTGCATGACGGGGTCTGACACCTGCATGTTGTAATACCAGTGGTAACACTGGTGCATGACGGGGTCTGACCTCTGCATGGTGTAGTATCAGTGGTAACACTGGTGCATGACGGGGTCTGACCCCTGCATGGTGTAGTATCAGTGGTAACACTGGTGCATGACCGGGTCTGACCCCTGCATGGTGTAGTACCAGTGGTAACACTGGTGCATGACCGAGTCTGAACCTTGCATGGTGTAGTATCATTGGTAACGCTGGTGCATGACCGAGTCTGACCCTTGAATGACGTAGCATCAATGGTAACACTGGTGCATGACCGGGTCTGACCCCTGCATGGTGTAGTATCAGTGGTAACACTGGTGAATGACGGGGCCTGACCCCTGCATGGTGTAGTACCAGTGGTAACACTGGCGCATGACCGCGTCTGAATCTTGCATGGTGTAGTACCAGTGGTAATACTGGTGCATGACTGGGATTGACTCCTGCATGGTGTAGTATCAGTGGTAACACTGGTGCATGACCGGGTCTGACCCCTGCATGGTGTAGTACCAGTGGTAACACTGGCGCATGACCGAGTCTGACCCCTGCATGGTGTAGTATCAGTGGTAACAATGGTGCATGACCGGGTCTGACCCCTGCATGGTGTAGTATCAGTGGTAACACTGCTGCATGACCGGGTCTGACACCTGCATGGTGTAATACCAGTGGTAACACTGGTGCATGACGGGGTCTGACCTCTGCATGGTGTAGTATCAGTGGTAACACTGGTGCATGACAGGGTCTGACCTCTGCATGGTGTAGTATCAGTGGTAACACTGGTGCATGACGGGGTCTGACACCTGCATGGTGTAATACCAGAGGTAACACTGGTGCATGACGGGGTCTGACCTCTGCATGGTGTAGTACCAGTGGTAACACTGGTGCATGACCGGGTCTGACCCCTGCATAGTGTAGTATCAGTGGTACCACAGGTGCATGACCGGGTCTGACACCTGCATGGTGTAGTACCAGTGGTAACACTGGTGTATGACAGGGTCTGACCCCTGCATGGTGTAGTATCAGTGGTAACACTGGTGCATGACAGGGTCTGACCCCTGCATGGTGTAGTATCAGTGGTAACACTGCTGCATGACCGGGTCTGACCCCTGCATGGTGTAGTAACAGTGGTAACACTGGTGCATGACGGGGTCTGACCTCTGCATGGTGTAGTACCAGTGGTAACACTGGTGCATGACGGGGTCTGACACCTGCATGGTGTAATACCAGTGGTAACACTGGTGCATGACGGGGTCTGACCTCTGCATGGTGTAGTATCAGTGGTAACACTGGTGCATGACGGGGTCTGACCCCTGCATGGTGTAGTATCAGTGGTAACACTGGTGCATGACCGGGTCTGACCCCTGCATGGTGTAGTACCAGTGGTAACACTGGCGCATGACCGAGTCTGAACCTTACATGGTGTAGTATCATTGGTAACGCTGGTGCATGACCGAGTCTGACCCTTGAATGACGTAGCATCAATGGTAACACTGGTGCATGACCGGGTCTGACCCCTGCATGGTGTAGTATCAGTGGTAACACTGGTGAATGACGGGGCCTGACCCCTGCATGGTGTAGTACCAGAGGTAACACTGGCGTATGACCGCGTCTGAATCTTGCATGGTGTAGTACCAGTGGTAATACTGGTGCATGACTGGGATTGACTCCTGCATGGTGTAGTATCAGTGGTAACACTGGTGCATGACCGGGTCTGATCCCTGCATGGTGTAGTATCAGTGGTAACACTGGTGCATGACCGGGTCTGACCCCTGCATGGTGTAGTAACAGTGGTAACACTGGCGCATGACCGAGTCTGACCCCTGCATGGTGTAGTATCAGTGGTAACACTGGTGCATGACCGGGTCTGACCCCTGCATGGTGTAGTATCAGTGGTAACACTGGTGCATGACGGGGTCTGACACCTGCATGGTGTAATACCAGTGGTAACACTGGTGCATGACGGGGTCTGACCTCTGCATGGTGTAGTATCAGTGGTAACACTGGTGCATGACAGGGTCTGACCTCTGCATGGTGTAGTATCAGTGGTAACACTGGTGCATGACGGGGTCTGACACCTGCATGGTGTAATACCAGTGGTAACACTGGTGCATGACGGGGTCTGACCTCCGCATGGTGTAGTACCAGTGGTAACACTGGTGCATGACCGGGTCTGACCCCTGCATAGTGTAGTATCAGTGGTACCACAGGTGCATGACCGGGTCTGACCCCTGCATGGTGTAGTACCAGTGGCAACACTGGTGTATGACAGGGTCTGACCCCTGCATGGTGTAGTATCAGTGGTAACACTGGTGCATGACAGGGTCTGACCCCTGCATGGTGTAGTATCAGTGGTAACACTGCTGCATGACCGGGTCTGACCCCTGCATGGTGTAGTAACAGTGGTAACACTGGTGCATGACCGAGTCTGACCCCTGCATGGTGTAGTAACAGTGGTAACACTGGTGCATGACCGGGTCTGACCCCTGCATGGAGTAGTATCAGTGGTAACACTGCTGCATGACCGGGTCTGACCCCTGCATGGTGTAGTAACAGTGGTAACACTGGTGCATGACCGAGTCTGACCTCTGCATGGTGTAGTACCAGTGGTAACACTGGTGTATGACAGGGTCTGACCCCTGCATGGTGTAGTATCAGTGGTAACACTGCTGCATGACCGGGTCTGACCCCTGCATGGTGTAGTATCAGTGGTAACACTGGTGTATGACAGGGTCTGATCCCTGCATGGTGTAGTAACAGTGGTAACACTGGTGTATGACAGGGTCTGACCCCTGCATGGTGTAGTATCAGTGGTAACACTGGTGCATGACAGGGTCTGACCCCTGCATGGTGTAGTATCAGTGGTAACACTGGTGTATGACAGGGTCTGACCCCTGCATGGTGTAGTACCAGTGGTAACACTGGTGTATGACAGGGTCTGACCCCTGCATGGTGTAGTATCAGTGGTAACACTGGTGCATGACAGGGTCTGACCCCTGCATGGTGTAGTATCAGTGGTAACACTGCTGCATGACCGGGTCTGACACCTGCATGGTGTAATACCAGTGGTAACACTGCTGCATGACCGGGTCTGACCCCTGCATGGTGTAGTAACAGTGGTAACACTGGTGCATGACCGAGTCTGACCTCTGCATGGTGTAGTACCAGTGGTAACACTGGTGTATGACAGGGTCTGACCCCTGCATGGTGTAGTACCAGTGGTAACACTGGTGTATGACAGGGTCTGACCCCTGCATGGTGTAGTATCAGTGGTAACACTGGTGCATGACAGGGTCTGACCCCTGCATGGTGTAGTATCAGTGGTAACACTGCTGCACGACTGGGTCTGACCCCTGCATGGTGTAGTAACAGTGGTAACACTGGTGCATGACCGAGTCTGACCCCTGCATGGTGTAGTAACAGTGGTAACACTGGTGCATGACCGGGTCTGACCCCTGCATGGTGTAGTATCAGTGGTAACACTGCTGCATGACCGGGTCTGACCCCTGCATGGTGTAGTAACAGTGGTAACACTGCTGCATGACCGGGTCTGACCCCTGCATGGTGTAGTATCAGTGGTAACACTGCTGCATGACCGGGTCTGACCCCTGCATGGTGTAGTATCAGTGGTAACACTGCTGCATGACCGGGTCTGACCCCTGCATGGTGTAGTATCAGTGGTAACACTGGTGCATGACAGGGTCTGACCCCTGCATGGTGTAGTATCAGTGGTAACACTGCTGCATGACCGGGTCTGACACCTGCATGGTGTAATACCAGTGGTAACACTGTTGCATGACCGAGTCTGACCCCTGCATGGTGTAGTAACAGTGGTAACACTGGTGCATGACCGGGTCTGACCCCTGCATGGTGTAGTAACAGTGGTAACACTGGTGCATGACCGGGTCTGACCCCTGCATGGTGTAGTATCAGTGGTAACACTGCTGCATGACCGGGTCTGACCCCTGCATGGTGTAGTAACAGTGGTAACACTGGTGCATGACCGAGTCTGACCTCTGCATGGTGTAGTACCAGTGGTAACACTGGTGTATGACAGGGTCTGACCCCTGCATGGTGTAGTACCAGTGGTAACACTGGTGTATGACAGGGTCTGAATCCTGCATGGTGTAGTATCAGTGGTAACACTGGTGCATGACAGGGTCTGACCCCTGCATGGTGTAGTATCAGTGGTAACACTGCTGCACGACTGGGTCTGACCCCTGCATGGTGTAGTATCAGTGGTAACACTGCTGCATGACCGAGTCTGACCCCTGCATGGTGTAGTAACAGTGGTAACACTGGTGCATGACCGGGTCTGACCCCTGCATGGTGTAGTATCAGTGGTAACACTGCTGCATGACCGGGTCTGACCCCTGCATGGTGTAGTAACAGTGGTAACACTGGTGCATGACCGGGTCTGACCCCTGCATGGTGTAGTATCAGTGGTAACACTGCTGCATGACCGGGTCTGACCCCTGCATGGTGTAGTATCAGTGGTAACACTGCTGCATGACCGGGTCTGACCCCTGCATGGTGTAGTATCAGTGGTAACACTGGTGCATGACCGAGTCTGACCTCTGCATGGTGTAGTACCAGTGGTAACACTGGTGTATGACAGGGTCTGACCCCTGCATGGTGTAGTATCAGTGGTAACACTGGTGCATGACCGGGTCTGACCCCTGCATGGTGTAGTATCAGTGGTAACACTGGTGTATGACAGGGTCTGACCCCTGCATGGTGTAGTACCAGTGGTAACACTGGTGTATGACAGGGTCTGACCCCTGCATGGTGTAGTATCAGTGGTAACACTGGTGCATGAGAGGGTCTGACCCCTGCATGGTGTAGTATCAGTGGTAACACTGCTGCATGACCGGGTCTGACACCTGCATGGTGTAATACCAGTGGTAACACTGGTGCATGACCGGGTCTGACTTCTGCATGGTGTAGTAACAGGACTTCATTTCCCCTCTATAATTTCTCAGTTTACGGTGGAGGAAGGTAAGAAGGAACGTGTAGGAACGGGCCAGGCCGGGACGCGCCTCGGTGGAGGAAGGTAAGAAGGAACGTGTAGGAACGGGCCAGGCCGGGACGCGCCTCGGTGGAGGAAGGTAAGAAGGAACGTGCAGGAACGGGCCAGGCCGGGACGCGCCTCGGTGGAGGAAGGTAAGAAGGAACGTGTAGGAACGGGCCAGGCCGGGACGCGCCTCGGGTTACGGGAGGTGAGTCAGGTCGATCCATTCCAGGTAGGGACGCATGGCCGCTCTCGCTGGCCAACAACTCCAAGAAAAACAAGAAAGTAAGCAGCAGAACTTGACCCTACTTCCCAGGAAGCACCACTGTGTTGTAGCCATCATGATAGTGGCTATCCTGGGAGAACATAACTGTGTTTGGTGTCTGTTTCCCTCGTTTTCCCAGTAGCGGACATGTGACAGGCAGGAACATGCCTCAGCTTGGCCATCTCCAGTGTAAACACTACAGGATATCGAATGCAGAAATTTGTCAAAGCTTCTCAGGTGTCCTTAGAGCTGACTCTTCACGGATGAGGAAAATGAAACATGATAACGTCCACTCCCAACACTCCAGACCTGGACGAACACAACCCCGGGAGCAGACATGACACACGTAAACAATCATTCCGGCATGTAAACCATCACTCCAGCTTGTGGGAAACAAGACTTGGTTATGATGATAACTTGGGGCTTCCATGATAGAATGGAGGATATGGTTATGGTTACCATGTAGGGCGGAACTAAAGTGTCTTGAAATTAACCAGAGGGAAATTAATGGCGTGGAAACTAATACCGATACGAGAAAGAGAACAAGGTAAAATCAAGATGGAAACTACGTACAATACCAGTACGAGAATGAGGCGGTGGAAGGAGAGACATATGAACATGTGCAGGAGAGAACAATGTTCAGCAGTGCAGGAGAGAACAATGTTCAGCAGTGCAGGAGAGAACAATGTTCAGCAGTGCAGGAGAGAACAATGTTCAGCAGTGCAGGAGAGAACAATGTTCAGCAGTGCAGGAGAGAACAATGTTCAGCAGTGCAGGAGAGAACAATGTTCAGCAGTGCAGGAGAGAACAATGCTCAGCAGTGCAGGAGAACAATGTTCAGCAGTACAGGAGAGAACAATGTTCAGCAGTACAGGAGAGAACAATGTTCAGCAGTACAGGAGATAACAATGTTCAGCAGTGCAGGAGAGAACAATGTTCAGCAGTGCAGGAGAGAACAATGTTCAGCAGTACAGGAGAGAACAATGTTCAGCAGTACAGGAGAACAATGTTCAGCAGTACAGGAGAGAACAATGTTCAGCAGTGCAGGAGAGAACAATGTTCAGCAGTGCAGGAGAGAACAATGTTCAGCAGTACAGGAGAGAACAATGTTCAGCAGTACAGAACAATGTTCAGCAGTACAGGAGAGAACAATGTTCAGCAGTACAGGAGAGAACAATGTTCAGCAGTGCAGGAGAGAACAATGCTCAGCAGTGCAGGAGAGAACAATGCTCAGCAGTGCAGGAGAGAACAATGTTCAGCAGTACAGGAGAACAATGTTCAGCAGTACAGGAGAGAACAATGTTCAGCAGTACAGGAGAACAATGTTCAGAAGTGCAGGAGAGAACAATGTTCAGCAATGCAGGAGAGAACAATGCTCAGCAGTACAGGAGAGAACAATGTTCAGCAGTACAGGAGAGAACAATGTTCAGCAGTACAGGAGAGAACAATGTTCAGCAATGCAGGAGAGAACAATGTTCAGCAGTACAGAACAATGTTCAGCAGTACAGAACAATGTTCAGCAGTGCAGGAGAGAACAATGTTCAGCAGTACAGAACAATGTTCAGCAATGCAGGAGAGAACAATGTTCAGCAGTACAGGAGAGAACAATGTTCAGCAGTACAGGAGAACAATGTTCAGCAGTGCAGGAGAGAACAATGTTCAGCAGTACAGAACAATGTTCAGCAGTGCAGGAGAGAACAATGTTCAGCAGTACAGGAGAGAACAATGTTCAGCAATGCAGGAGAGAACAATGTTCAGCAGTACAGGCGAGAACAATGTTCAGCAGTACAGGAGAAAACAATGTTCAGCAGTACAGAACAATGTTCAGCAGTGCAGGAGAGAACAATGTTCAGCAGTACAGGAGAGAACAATGTTCAGCAATGCAGGAGAGAACAATGTTCAGCAGTACAGGAGAGAACAATGTTCAGCAGTACAGGAGAGAACAATGTTCAGCAGTACAGAACAATGTTCAGCAGTGCAGGAGAGAACAATGTTCAGCAGTGCAGGAGATAACAATGTTCAGCAGTGCAGGAGAGAACAATGTTCAGCAGTGCAGGAGAGAACAATGTTCAGCAGTGCAGGAGAGAACAATGTTCAGCAGTACAGGAGAGAACAATGTTCAGCAGTACAGAACAATGTTCAGCAGTACAGGAGAGAACAATGTTCAGCAGTACTGAACAATGTTCAGCAGTACAGGAGAGAACAATGTTCAGCAGTACAGGAGAGAACAATGTTCAGCAATGCAGGAGAGAACAATGTTCAGCAGTACAGGAGAGAACAATGTTCAGCAGTACAGAACAATGTTCAGCTGTACAGGAGAGAACAATGTTCAGCAGTACAGGAGAGAACAATGTTAAGCAGTGCAGGAGAGAACAATGTTCAGCAGTACAGGAGAGAACAATGTTCAGCAATGCAGGAGAGAACAATGTTCAGCAGTACAGGAGAAAACAATGTTCAGCAGTCCAGGAGAGAACAATGTTCAGCAGTACAGGAGAGAACAATGTTCAGCAATGCAGGAGAGAACAATGTTCAGCATTACAGGAGAGAACAATGTTCAGCAGTCCAGGAGAGAACAATATTCAGCAGCACAGGAGAGAACAATGTTCAGCAATGCAGGAGAGAACAATGTTCAGCAGTACAGGAGAGAACAATGTTCAGCAGTGCAGGAGAAAACAATGTTCAGCAGTACAGGAGAGAACAATGTTCAGCAGTACAGAACAATGTTCAGCAGTGCAGGAGAGAACAATGTTCAGCAGTGCAGGAGATAACAATGTTCAGCAGTGCAGGAGAGAACAATGTTCAGCAGTGCAGGAGAGAACAATGTTCAGCAGTACAGGAGAGAACAATGTTCAGCAGTACAGGAGAGAACAATGCTCAGCAGTACAGAACAATGTTCAGCAGTGCAGGAGAGAACAATGTTCAGCAGTGCAGGAGATAACAATGTTCAGCAGTGCAGGAGAGAACAATGTTCAGCAGTGCAGGAGAGAACAATGTTCAGCAGTACAGGAGAGAACAATGTTCAGCAGTACAGGAGAGAACAATGTTCAGCAGTGCAGGAGAGAACAATGTTCAGCAGTGCAGAACAATGTTCAGCAGTGCAGGAGATAACAATGTTCAGCAGTGCAGGAGAGAACAATGTTCAGCAGTGCAGGAAAAAACAATGTTCAGCAGTGCAGGAGAGAACAATGTTCAGCAGTACAGAACAATGTTCAGCAGTACAGGAGAGAACAATGTTCAGCAGTACAGGAGAGAACAATGTTCAGCAGTACAGAACAATGTTCAGCAGTGCAGGAGATAACAATGTTCAGCAATGAAGGAGAGAACAATGTTCAGCAGTACAGGAGAGAACAATGTTCAGCAGTACAGAACAATGTTCAGCAGTACAAGAGAGAACAATGTTCAGCAGTACAGGAGAAAACAATGTTCAGCAGTACAGAACAATGTTCAGCAGTGCAGGAGAGAACAATGTTCAGCAGTACAGAACAATGTTCAGCAGTACAGGAGAGAACAATGTTCAGCAGTACAGAACAACGTTCAGCAGTACAGGAGAGAACAACGTTCAGCAGTACAGGAGAGAACAACGTTCAGCAGTACAGGAGAGAACAACGTTCAGCAGTACAGGAGAGAACAACGTTCAGCAGTACAGGAGAGAACAACGTTCAGCAGTACAGGAGAGAACAACGTTCAGCAGTGCAGGCGATGATAACAGTGTTACAAGGGAGGAACATGTAGGGAGGAGTGAAGAAAGATGACGACAGGTCTGAGCACTGAGGAACACCACGAGTATACCGCTCCATCAGCGACCACTACAGCAGACCGGCCAGGCAGGAGGCTACACAATCAAGAACAGAGAAGTACAGAATAATGACGTGCCACTGTCAAATGTTATGAACCTGTCATGACAAAATCATGACCACAATCCTTGTGAGAGCAGGACCAGAAGCAAGTCACACAGAGATATCATCAGTAAACTGCGCCGCGAAAGCTGTTCTGGTGATCGTAAGGAAGGGAACAGCATTCTAACTCTGAGAAAGAGAGAGTTATGGAGAGTTCATAAAACTCTGGTAGACAGCGGAAGTAAAAGCAGTGAGGCGATAACTAAAAGGGGTTAGGGCAGTCTCCTTTCTTAGGGATGGGCTACACTGAGGCATGCTTCCAGGAGGAAATAAATAGCTAGGTTTTCTAACAGACGATATAACCAAACACTCTACCTTAGGATTTGAGGAGACATGCCACTGTGTTATACACCTTGCCCACTAGAAGCTGGGGAAGTACTTGTAAGACCCTGCAGGACAGAGGGTAAAGCTCCAGTGGGAGGACATCAGGCTGGAGGAGTACATATGGAATCATTCAAAGTAGAAGTAGAGGACACTAAGGTACTTACACGAGCAGCTTCATCAGTTGGAGAGGTAGATGTAGACTGATCAGGTCGGTGAAGACGAGGACAAGATGAGTTACACATGGTTTTGGTTATGGACCAGAAAGACTTCTGAGCAGAAGTCAAATTAACAAAGGATGAAGGTGTTCTTGACTCCACGAGAAGCAGGTGTGCAAGGATTCACAGAAGACATGACAGCAGAGCGGGATTCAGTAGCAGGAGGAGAGCATGATGTCATGGCCGCCCTGAGGTGACTGGCACCACAGCAGGAACCATCAGACTGTGACTGGCACCACAGCAGGAACCATCAGACTATGACTGGCACCACAGCAGGAACCATCAGACTGTGACTGGCACCACAGCAGGAACCATCAGACTATGACTGGCACCACAGCAGGAACCATCAGACTGACTGGCACCACAGCAGGAACCATCAGACTATGACTGGCACCACAGCAGGAACCATCAGACTATGACTGGCGGGAGAAAGATGAAGCACACCCGAGATCACCTCGGTTAAATAATCTCCGTCATCACCGTGCACGTAGTGTATTTATCTCCGTCATCACCATGCACGTAGTGTATTTATCTCCGTCATCACCGTGCACGTAGTGTATTTATCTCCGTCATCACCATGCACGTAGTGTATTTATCTCCGTCATCACCGTGCACGTAGTGTATTTATCTCCGTCATCACCGTGCACGTAGTGTATTTATCTCCGTCATCACCGTGCACGTAGTGTATTCATCTCCGTCATCACCGTGCACGTAGTGTATTTATCTCCGTCATCACCGTGCACGTAGTGTATTTATCTCCGTCATCACCGTGCACGTGGTGTATTTATCTGTCTTAGCCATAGCGATCCCAGGACCACTTTTCTGAGAGGGTACTGAAGATGACGTCAGAAACTTTTTCGCAAGAGTTACTGTAGATCAAAGCTGCGCTACACTCAGTAGCAGGGATAGTATGGACATCGCGGAAACAACAATTTCTTCGAAGAAACCGAAGTGTGTTTCGTCAACTGACGATGATGCAGTCCAGTGAATCATTCTTAACAGCCACCACAGTGAGGGTGTGAGTAAATGAGGCCATTCTTCATCTGTTTCTCACGCTACCTCTCTACACAGGAAACGGAAAGTGCATGAGTGCGTACACACACACACACACACACACACACACACACACACACAATGGAGCTGAGGTTTCGGTGCATTACACATGACAGCTAGAGTCTGTGTGAACGTATGAGACTGTTTTGTCTGTTTTCCTGGCGCTACCTAGCTGACGCAGGGGGTGGCGATGCTGTCTTCTGTGAGGTGGGGTGGCGCCAAGAGTGGAAGAAGGCCAGCGAGTATGAATATATACATGCGTATATATGTATACGGCAATGTAGGTTTATGTATATGTGTATATGTTGAAATGTATATGTATATGTATGTGTATGAGCGTGTATGTATGTGTGTATGTGAATGGATGGGTCATTCTTTGTCTGTTTCCTGGCGCTACCTCGCAGGAGACGTGGCCACAGGGTAACGACCCTGCAGGAGACGTGGCCACAGGGGTAACGACCCTGCAGGAGACGTGGCCACAGGGGTAACGACCCTGTAGGAGACGTGGCCACAGGGTGACGACCCTGCAGGAGACGTGGCCACAGGGTAACGACCCTGCAGGAGACGTGGCCACAGGGGTAACGACCCTGTAGGAGACGTGGCCACAGGGTAACGACCCTGCAGGAGACGTGGCCACAGGGTAACGACCCTGCAGGAGACGTGGCCACAGGGGTAACGACCCTGCAGGAGACGTGGCCAAAGGGTAACGACCCTGTAGGAGACGTGGCCACAGGGTGACGACCCTGCAGGAGACGTGGCTACATAGTGACGACCCTGCAGGAGACGTGGCCACAGGGTAACGACCCCGCAGGAGACGTGGCCACAGGGTGACGATCCCGCAGGAGACGTGGCCACAGGGTGACGACCCTGCAGGAGACGTGGCCACAGGGTGACGACCCTGTAGGAGACGTGGCCACAGGGTGACGACCCTGCAGGAGACGTGGCTACATAGTGACGACCCTGCAGGAGACGTGGCCACAGGGTGACGACCCTGCAGGAGACGTGGAACAGGGTGACGACCCTGCAGGAGACGTGGCCACATAGTGACGACCCTGCAGGAGACGTGGCCACAGGGTGACGACCCTGCAGGAGACGTGGCTACATAGTGACGACCCTGCAGGAGACGTGGCCACAGGGTGACGAGCCTGCAGGAGACGTGGCCACAGGGTGACGACCCTGCAGGAGACGTGGCTACATAGTGACGACCCTGCAGGAGACGTGGCACAGGGTAACGACCCTGCAGGAGACGTGGCCACAGGGTGACGAGCCTGCAGGAGACGTGGCCACAGGGTGACGAGCCTGCAGGAGACGTGGCACAGGGTGACGACCCTGCAGGAGACGTGGTCACATAGTGACGACCCTGCAGGAGACGTGGCCACAGGGTGACGACCCTGCAGGAGACGTGGCCACATAGTGACGACCCTGCAGGAGACGTGGCCACAGGGTGACGACCCTGCAGGAGACGTGGCCACATAGTTACGACCTTGCAGGACATGTGGCAGCAAAACGATTATAGCACACCAGCAATAGGTGTACACACCGGTAGTACACCAAAAGTATATGTACATCCTGATATCACATCAGCAGCAGATGTACATCTCGGCAATACACCAGCAGATGTACACTCTGACAGTACTCTAGGAATAGATGTACACCCTGGCAGGACACCAGCAGTAGATGTACACCCTGGCAGGACACCAGCAGTAGATGTACATCCTGGCAAGAAACCAGCAGTAGATGTACACCCTGGCAGGACATCAGCAGTAGATGTACACCCTGGCAAGATACCAGCAGTAGATGTACATCCTGGCAGGGCACCAGAAGTAGATGTACATCCTGGCAAGACACCAGCAGTAGATGTACACCCTGGCAGGACACCAGCAGTAGATGTACACCCTGGCAAGATACCAGCAGTAGATGTACATCCTGGCAGGGCACCAGAAGTAGATGTACATCCTGGCAAGACACCAGCAGTAGATGTACATCCTGGCAAGACACCAGCAGTAGATGTACACCCTGCCAGGACACCAGCAGTAGATGTACATCCTGGCAAGACATCAGAATTAGATGTACACCCTGGCAGGATACCAGAATTAGATGTACACCCTGGCAGGACACCAGCAGTACATGTACACCCTGGCAAGATACCAGCAGTAGATGTACACCCTGGCAGGACACCAGCAGTAGATGTACACCCTGGCAGGACACCAGCATTAGATGTACATCCAGGCAAGATACCAGTAATAGGTGAATACCCAGGAAGTACACCAACATATGCACTCCAAGCAGTACACCAACGGTAAATGTATACCCCTGGTAGTACACCAGCAGTAGGTGTACACACTGGCAGTACACTAGCAGTAGATGTTAAACTGGGTAGTAAGCAAGCGGCAGTGTACACCCTAAGAGTACATCAGAAGTACGTGTACACTTTGGCAGAACACAAATGGTAGAGTAAATCCAGACAATGCATATGCTCTACATGTACAACCGGTAATATATCAGCAGTACGTGTACATTCTAGTAGTACATCAGGGTACACACTGGCAATATATTAGCCGTACGTGTACACTCCTGCAGTACAAATGTACACCCGTAGAGTACACCAGCAGTAGGTGCACACCCTAGCAGAAGACCACTGGCAGTGTACACCCTGGCGGTACATCAGCTGCAGGATTCCAGCCAGGAAGTACAACAGCAGATGTACATCCTAGCATTACAACAACAGTAGTGTGCAACCTGGCAGTAAACCAGAAGTAGGTGTACATCCAGGCAGTACACCAGCAGATGTACACCCTGGCAGTACACCAGCAGCAGAAGTGCATCCTTACAGTACACCAACAGCAAATGTACACCCACCCAGTACAGCAGCAGCAGGTGTGCACCCTGACACTATACCAAAATTAGGTGTACATCCTGGCAGTAAATCAGTAACAGGTGTGCACAATGGCAGTACACAAGCAGCAGGTGTATACCCAAACAGTACACCAGCAGTACATTTAAACCCTTGCAGTACATCAGAAGTAGGTGTACACACAAGCAGTACTCTAGTAGCAGACGTACAACCTATCAGTACAGTGGCAGCAAATGTACAACCTAGAAGTACAATAGTAGTAGTGTACACCCTGGCAGTACAACAGATGATATTCACCCTGGCAGGACACCAGCAGTAAGTGTGCAAGCTGGCAGTACAAAAGTCGTTATGTACACCCAGGCAGGACATCAGCATCAAATGTACACCCTAGCAGTACAACAGTCGTAATGTACACCCGGGTAGTTCACCAGCAGGTGTACACAGTGGCAGTAAAATAGTAGTAACGTACACCTAGGCTAGTACAACAGTCGTAATGTACATTCAAGCAGGACATAAACAGTAGGTGTACATCCTGGAAGTACATCAGTAATGTACACTTGGGCAGGACATCAGCAGATGTACACCCTGGCAGTATATCAGTAGTAATGTACACTTGGAGAGAACATCAGTAGTACGTGTGTACACCCTGGCAGTACATCAGTAGTAATGCAAACTTGGGCAGGATATCAGATGTACACCCTGGCAGTACATCAGTAGTAATGTACACTTGGGTAGGACATCAGTAGTACGTATACACACAAACAGTACATCAAAATGTACACTTGGGCAGGACATCAGATGTACACCCTGGCAGTACATCAGTGGCAATGTACACTTGGGCAGGAAACCAGCAGTAGGTGTACACCCTGGCAGTACATCAGTGATAATGTACATTTGGGTAGGACATCAGCAGATGTACACCCTGGCAGTACAATAATGTACACTTGGGCAAGACATCAGCAGTAGATGTACACCCTGGCAGTACACATACGTAATGTACACTTGGGCAGGACATCAGCAGCAGATGTACAACCTGGCAGTACATCAGTGGTAATGTACACTTGGGCAGGGCATCAGCAGTAGATGTACACCCTGGCAGTACATCAGTGGCAATGTACACTTGGGCAAGACATCAGCAGTAGATGTACACCCTGGCAGTACATCAGTGGCAATGTACACTTGGGCAGGACATCAGCAGTAGATGTACACCCTGGCAGTACATCAGTGGCAATGTACACTTGGGCACGACACCAGCAGTAGGTGTACACCCTGGCAGTACATTAGTGGCAATGTACACTTGGGCAGGACATCAGCAGTAGATGTACACCCTGGCAGTACATCAGTGGCAATGTACACTTGGGCAGGACATCAGCAGTAGATGTACACCCTGGCAGTACATCAGTGGCAATGTACACTTGGGCAGGACATCAGCAGTAGATGTACACCCTGGCAGTACAAGTACTTCGCCTCAGACGGCCACCATCAGTACAGTACACCAGTGCTGCTGCTGCTGCAGTGTACGTCGTCACACAAAATCGTCCGTCACCGGAGTCGTACGTCTGGTGGTGTCGTGCGACATCCCCGGCGGGCGGGGCGACGTGTGGGATGATGGTGTTGACACTGGCACACTGGGGTCATCCCGCCCTGCTGGAGCAGGACACACCACACAAGACTGCCGCGCCCTCCAGTAATTTCTCTAACATTTCACGAATGAGGCTGAGCAAAGACCGTAATGACGACAATCTCCTTCCGTATTACAGGGTTTACGACCATAGAGCTGGAAATATGTACTCATAATAACAGTGTTTCTGCCTTACATACCTGCCCCCTCCACACACACAGCGGGATGGACGTTATTGGCGGCGACCCCCGGCCTCACTACGACACAACTACCCACCTGGAATGAAATGGAAAACGTTAATGAAACATTGTAAATACGAAGGTCAATCCTCGTGTGGTTGACCTCGGTACAAAAATAAAGTATGGGACATACGAGTCACAGTTCCAAGCCTCGGTGGCCAGGACACATACACACAGCCCACGAGAGCAGTGGCCAAAGTAATACCCGTAGAACTGGGAGAAAGTATCAACATGACAGTGGACTGAGAGGGATGGTTAGAGAGCGGTTATGTTAGGGAAATCAAATGACACAGACAGACACCATTTTGGTTTCCCTCTGGCTAACAATGACGTGAAGGAAGAACCATCGTAACTTTGAGAGCAGTACTTCATCACAGTAACCGTACGTACATGTGATAGTGAGCAGTGCTTCATCACAGTAACCGTACGTACATGTGATGGTGAGCAGTGCTTCATTACAGTAACCGTACGTACATGTGATAAAGAGCAGTAATTCATTACAGTAACCGTACGTACATGTGATAAAGAGCAGTAATTCATTACAGTAACCGAGCGTACATGTGATAGTGAGCAGTACTTCATCACAGTAACCGTACGTACATGTGATAGTGAGCAGTGCTTCATTACAGTAACCGAGCGTACATGTGATGGTGAGCAGTACTTCATAACAGTAACCGTACGTACATGTGATAGTGAGCAGTACTTCATTACAGTAACTGTACGTACATGTGATAAAGAGCAGTAATTCATTACAGTAACCGTACATACATGTGATAGTGAGCAGTAATTCATTACAGTAACCGTACATACATGTGATAGTGAGCAGTAATTCATTACAGTAACCGTACATACATGTGATAGTGAGCAGTAATTCATTACAGTAACCGTACATACATGTGATAGTGAGCAGTAATTCATTACAGTAACCGTATGTACATGTGATAGTGAGCAGTGCTTCATTACAATAACCGAGCGTACATGTGATGGTGAGCAGTATTTCATAACAGTAACCGTACGTACATGTGATAGTGAGCAGTAATTCATCACAGTAACCGTACATACATGTGATAGTGAGCAGTAATTCATTACAGTAACCGTATGTACATGTGATAGTGAGCAGTACTTCATCACAGTAACCGTGCGTACATGTGATGGTGAGCAGTACTTCATTACAGCAACTGTACGTACATGTGATAGTGAGCAGTACTTCATTACAGTAACTGTACGTACATGTGATAGTGAGCAGTAATTCATCACAGTAACCGTACATACATGTGATAGAGAGCAGTGCTTCATTACAGTAACCGTACGCACATGTGACACAGTTCTTCATTACATATATAACCACGGCATCTATACATCATCCCAGCTCCGGGCAAGCAGATATCGTAACGTACATTTATGTAGGATTTGTGGGAGGCACGAGAAGGTATGGTCATGCCGCTCACCTTGTTTATGTTACTATTGGGATTTATTGTGGTGTCTTGTAATTTATCTAGGGGTGTGTAGGGGAGGAGTGAGTGTAGAAAGATATAAAGGTAATAAATGCGTTTTACGATTACTGAATTTAACCAAGTTACTACTTCCCCATTGCGATATATTGCCCAGGTCCAAATTAAGATAGATGTGTTCAGTAAGAGAAAGAGAACGAGTATTACAGGCAGGGAGTGAGGAAAATGAGGAGAAATACGTAGAGAGGAAGCATGAGTGTAAGAGTCAACTGGTTAAGATGTTAAAGAGAGCTCATTTATGGAGAGGAGAAACACAATACACGACAGGATAGATCCCTGATAATATGAGGGAGAAATCGCTCCATCAACGAATACTGCAAAGGATTGGCTGGAGAGGAAGCTTGGTATTATGGAAAAGAGAGAAGCAGAAAAGCCATAAAAATTATGTTTGGGAAGTAAAGATTTATGCCACACATTGGAGAACGTTCAAGGCCACGATGAGAGATTCACCAAAATCTTTCATTAATCCAGTTATTCATCTTTTGGTCTGAATCCCAAAGTTGGATACTGAAGACCGGTTCGCTGGGTGGCCACTACAGGCAATCCTGCATTCTTTATAAAAAAATAAAGTCATACTAAAAAATCTTACGTGCATCCTCACTCAGTGTCTTCCATATGCATTATTAATACCATCTCCAGTGTATGTTATGAACCAACAATAAACCAGAGAACAAAATGTGTCTAAAATCAAATCAAAAACAAACATACAGGATAAATCTGGCGGCCTTCGATGGTTATGACAATGAGATGACAAGTATTGTGAGTTGCTTTACGTTGTCACATATTATGATAAAGGGGGAGGAAGGGGCTGGGCGGGACGAAATCAACTCAAATAAATGAAGGAAGGTAATTCCTGTGCCATGTTGGATGAAAGCAGAGAAAGATAAGGACTTTTACAGAATAACAGAGGCCAGGAGACCATGTAACTTTTCTGATGGACGTTTAAGAATTTATAAGAAGCAGTACAGAATAGCGGCACAGAACACCGGTAAGGAACAGCAGTGTGGAACAGCGACATACAACAGCGGCTGGAAATAGCAGCATAGAATAAAGATAACCGATGTTAGAAATGAAGAGATTTAGCCAATGAAACTGGTGCACATCCTTAGGCGATCAGTAACAAAATCTAACGTGTGACCAGACCCGTAGTGGTGATGACGCTAGCTTATTCTAACACACGTTACCCTGACCCATGTAAGCGAGTCACAAGCCTCGGGTCCCAGACCGAGGAAGGCCAGACTAATGATTCTCCACCTGTATTACTGTTGCCGCCACACAGGCTTGTTGCTTAGTGTGGGTTAAGTCACCCTAGGGCGTCTGGAGGCCACAAACCTCTACCTGTTGCCTAGATAGCACAAAAAGTGGATGGATGATACAGACACTTTCACAGTAGTGGTTTTATAACTACTTTATGCTCGGGGCAGGACGGCTTTCTTACCTGACAACAGTGTTGCCCTCCCACCTTCGCAAGACTCTGTGAACGGCAACATTTCACCTACCCGATGGATCACGGGCTGATCTTAACTCTGAACTACCATCACACTGGGAATTTCATGAAGCACCTGTGTCGCTCTGAGGCTAGTCTGCATACCTGTGTGGCTCTAAGGCTAGTCTGCATACCTGTGTGACTCTGAGGCTAGTCTGCATACCTGTGTGGCTCTGAGGCTAGTCTGCATACCTGTGTGGCTGTAAGGCCTGCATACCTGTGTGGCTCTGAGGCTAGTCTGCATACCTGTGTGGCTCTGAGGCTAGTCTGCATACCTGTGTGGCTCTGAGGCTAGTCTGCATACCTGTGTGACTCTGAGGCTAGTCTGCATACCTGTGTGGCTCTGAAGCTAGTCTGCATACCTGTGTGACTCTGAGGCTAGTCTGCATACCTGTGTGGCTCTGAGGCTAGTCTGCATACCTGTGTGACTCTGAGGCTAGTCTGCATACCTGTGTGGCTCTGAAGCTAGTCTGCATCAATTTCGTAAAATGTTTACTATCTATTGTGCTAAATGCTCTGGTGTCAATGCTAAGGCACTGAAAAATCTAAATACTGGAAAGAACCTTGTAGTTAGCTGCTATGGGATGACGCTTATCGTTGCTGAAATTTTTGTTTTTTCAGACAATGAGCCAAAGAAGACCTTTAATATGTTGAGACATATTTTTCACCGCAAAATTCGTCTATGTATGTCTTAGGAAAAATGTCAGGGGTTGATGAGAGGACAAGAGCTAAGGAAGGAGTAGCACTATTCCTAAAGCAGGAGCTGTGGGAGTGAGATAGAGTAAGATATTAAAATGAAGATGAATGTCGGTAAAACTGAAAGTAGATGGTGATGGTGGATGATTATTGGTGTTTATGAACCTGGCGATGAGAAGAAAGATCATGAGAAGCAAGTGTTTTGGGAGCAACTAAGTATTTGCGTCAGCAGTTTTGCTGAACGAGTCTGGGTATTAGTGATGAGTGATTTGAATGTGAAGATAAGTAATGTGGTAGTTCTCAGGGTATAATTGGTCCGCATGTGGTATACAGTATTGTGAATGGAAATGGTGAAGAGCTTGTGCATTTGCGTGCTGAAAAAAGACTGGTGATTGGGAATACCTGGTTTATAAAGAGATATACATGGGTATACGTATGTAAGTAGGAGACATGATCAACGGGCATTATCAAATTATGTATTAATTGTTAGGCGTGTAAAAGAGAGACTTTTGGATGTGCTATAGGGGGTAGCTGGTGCGATGTCTGATCTCTTATCTTGTGGAGGCGAGGGTGAAGATTTGTAGAGGTTTTTGAAACAGAGGAAACAATGTCGGGGAGAAGAGAGTAGTGAGAATAAGTAAGCTTGGAAAGAAGACTTGTATGAAGACATGCCAGCAGAGTCTGAGTGTAGAATGGCAAAGGTAAGAGCACATGGTGTGAGGGGAGTGGGTGGGGCATGGGATGTAATTGGGGAAGCAGTGATGGAATGTGCAAGAGATGCATGTGGCATGAGAAAGGTGGGAGGTGGGCAGATTAGAGAGGGTAGTGAGTGGTGGGGTGAAGTATAGTTGATTGTGAAAGAGAAAAGGGAAGCGTTTGGGCGGTACTTGCAGGGAAGGAGTGCAAATGATTGGGAGATGTATAAGACAAAGCTGCAACAGGTCAAGTGGAAGGGGCAGGAGATGAAAAAGAGGGCAAATGATATTTGGAATGAGAGAGTATCACTAAACTTTAGGGAGAATAAAAAGACGTTTTGGAAGGGAGTACATAATGTGTGAAAGACAGAGAACATAGGGGAACACTGGTGAAGGGAGCAAAAGGGGAAGTGGTAACAGGTGAGATGAAATGAAAAAGGAGATGGAGTGAGTATTCTGAAGGATGATAGAGTGGCAGACAAAGAGTGTTTTGGTAGGGGTGGCATGCGAAGTGAGAGAGTCACAGCGAGTGGTTTGGTGAAGAGAGAAGAGATGATGAAAGCCTTGCAAAAGATGAAACGCGGTAAGGCGGCGGGAGTTGATGGCATTGCAGTTGAATTTATTAAGGAAGGTGTGAATGTGTTGTTGATTGGCTGACAAGGATATTCAGTACATATATGGATCATGGTGAAGTGCCTGAGGATTGGTGGAATGCAAGTATATTGCTATTGTATAAAGGTAAACGGGATAAAGGTGAATGTTCAAACTACACAGGTATAAATTTGTTGAGCATTCCTGGAATATTGTATGGGAGGGTATTGAGTGAGAGGGTGAAGGCATGTACAGAGCAACAGATTGGAGAGGAGCAGTGTGGTTTCAGAAAATGGGAGAGGATGTGTGGATCAGGTGTTTGGTTTGAAGAATGTTTGTGAGAAATACTTAAAAAAAAATATATGGATTTGACTGTGGCATTTTATGGATATGAGAAAGGCATATGAAAGGGCTGATAGAGATGGAAGGTCATAAGAATATATGGTGTGGGAGGTAAGCTGCTAAAAGCAATGAAAAGTTTTTATCAAGGGTGTAAGGCATGTGTGCGAGTGCGAAGAGAGGAGAGTGACTGGTTCCCAGTGAAAATCGGTCTGCGGCAGGGGTGTGTGTGATGTCACCATGGTTGTTTAATTTGTTCATGAATGAGGTGGTGAGGGAGGTAAATGCAAGAGGCTTGGAGACAGGGGAAAGTATGCAGTCTGTTTGGGATGAGAGGGCCTGGGAAGTGAATCACTTGTTGTTCGCCGATGATACAGCACTGGTGGCTGATTCATAAATGAGAAACTGCAGAAGCTGGTAACTGAGTCTGAACGAGTGTGTGAAAGGAGTAAGTTGAGAATAAACGTAAATATATGCAAGTTATTATATTCAGCAGGGTTGAGGGACAAGTTAGTTGGAACGTAAGTTTTGACAGAAAAAACTGTTTTAGATACATGTGTCAGAGGTAGAGGGAACAAGGAGAACGGAGAGACGAAACTGGAGAAGGATGGATGGCGTGAAAAAGCTTTTCAGTGATCGGGTCCTGAACATGCAAAGGGTGAAAGGCTTGCACAGGATAGAATGAATGAGAGGTAGCGCAAGGAAACAGACGAAAAAATGGCCCAACCCACCCACATACACATGTATATACATACACGTCCACACACGCACATATACATACCTATACATTTCAACATATACATATATATACATACACAGACATATACATATATACACATGTACATAATTCATACTTACTGCTTTATTCATTCCCGTCGCTATCCCTCCACACATGAAAAGACAACCCCCTCCCCCCGCAAGCGCGCAAGGTAGCGCTAGGAAAAGACAACAAAGGCCACATTCGTTCACACTCAGTCTCTAGCTGTCATGTATAATGCACCGAAACCACAGCACCCTTTTCATATCCAGGCCCAACAAAACTTTCCATAGTTTACCCCTCTTTCCAAAACTCTTGCATTCACCTCCCTAACAACCCCATCCATAAACAAATTAAACAACCATGGAGACATCTTCCCCAATCTGATGCTCTGTACATGCCTTCACCCTCTCAGTCAACATCCGTTCATATAATTTCCCAGGAATACTCAACAAACTTATACCTCTGTAATCTGAGCACTCACTCTTATCCCCTTTGCCTTTGTACAATGGCACTATGCATGCATTCCGCCAATCCTCAGGCACTTCACCATTAGCCATACATTCATTGAATATCCTTACTAACCAGTCAAGAACACGGTCACCCCCTCTTTTAATAAAGTCCACTGCAATACCATCCAAACCCGCCGCTTGCCGGTTTTCATCTTCCGCAAAGCTTTCACTACCTCTTCTATGCTTACCAAACCATTCTTCCTGACCCTCTCACTCCGCACACCACTTCGACCAAAACACCCTATATCTGCCACTTTCATTTAACACATTCAATAAACCTTCAAAATACTCATTCCACCTCAATACTCTAAATTTGATTTGGGTAAAACTAAAAGTGGATGGAGAGAGATGGCTGATTATTAGGGCCTATGCACCTGGGAATGAGAAGAAAGATCATGAGAGGCAAGTGTTTTGGAAGCAGCTGAGAGTGTGTTAGTAATTTTGATGCACGAGACCGGGTTATAGTGATGGGTGATTTGAATACAAAGATGAGTAATGTGGCAATTAAGGGAATAATTGGTGTACATGGGGTGTTTAGTGTTATAATTGGAAATGGTGAAGAGCTTGTAGATTTGTGTGCTGAAAAAGAATTAGTGATTGGGAATACCTAGTTTAAAAAGAGAGATATACATAAGTATACGTATGTAAGTAGGAGAGCTGGCCAGAGAGCGTTATTGGATTACGTGTTAATTGATAGGCGCGTGAAAGAGAGACTTTTGAATGTTAATGTGCTGAGAGGTGCAACTGGAGGGATGTCTGATCATTATCTTGTGGAGGCGAAGGTGAAGATTTGTAGAGGTTTTCAGAAAAGAAGAGAGAATGTTGGGGTGAAGAGAGTGGTGAGAGTAAGTGAGCTTGGGAAGGACATTTGTGTGAGGAAGTACCAGGAGAGACTGAGTGCAGAAAAGAAAAAGGTGAGAACAAAGGACGTAAGGGGAGTGGGGGAGGAATGGGATGTATTTAGGGAATCAGTGATGGATTGCGCAAAAGATGCTCGTGGCATGAGAAGCGTGGGAGGTGGGCAGATTAGGAAGGGTAGTGAGTGGTGGGATGAAGAAGTGAGATTACTAGTGAAAGAGAAGAGAGAGGCATTTGGACAATTTTTGCAGGGAAATAGTGCAAATGACTGGGAGATGTATAAAAGAAAGAGGCAGGAGGTCAAGAGAAAGGTGCAAGAGTCGAAAAAGACGGCAAATGAGAGTTGGGGTGAGAAAGTATCATTAAATTTTAGGGAGAATGAAAAGATGTTTTGGAAGGAGGTAAATAAAGTGCGTAAAATAAGAGAACAAATGGGGACATCGGTGAAGGGGGCTAATACGAAGGTAATAACAAGCAGTGGTGATGTGAGAAAGATATATATATATATATATATATATATATATATATATATATATATATATATATATATATATATATATATATATATATATATATCATTTTAATCTGTACATTAATACTGGACAACAGGTAAGTCATCAACAGTAGTGACTTACCTGTACATTAATACTGGACAACAGGTAAGTCATCAACAGTAGTGACTTACTGTACATTAATACTGAAGAACAGGTAAGTCATCAACAGTAGTGACTTACTGTACATTAATACTGGACAACAGGTAAGTCATCAACAGTAGTGACTTACTGTACATTAATACTGGACAACAGGTAAGTCATCAACAGTAGTGACTTACCTGTACATTAATACTGGACAACAGGTAAGTCATCAACAGTAGTGACTTACCTGTACATTAATACTGAAGAACAGGTAAGTCATCAACAGTAGTGACTTACCTGTACATTAATACTGAAGAACAGGTAAGTCATCAACAGTAGTGACTTACCTGTACATTAATACTGGACAACAGGTAAGTCATCAACAGTAGTGACTTACCTGTACATTAATACTGGACAACAGGTAAGTCATCAACAGTAGTGACTTACTGTACATTAATACTGGACAACAGGTAAGTCATCAACAGTAGTGACTTACTGTACATTAATACTGGACAACAGGTAAGTCATCAACAGTAGTGACTTACCTGTACATTAATACTGGACAACAGGTAAGTCATCAACAGTAGTGACTTACCTGTACATTAATACTGGACAACAGGTAAGTCATCAACAGTAGTGACTTACCTGTACATTAATACTGAAGAACAGGTAAGTCATCAACAGTAGTGACTTACCTGTACATTAATACTGGACAACAGGTAAGTCATCAACAGTAGTGACTTACTGTACATTAATACTGGACAACAGGTAAGTCATCAACAGTAGTGACTTACTGTACATTAATACTGAAGAACAGGTAAGTCATCAACAGTAGTGACTTACCTGTACATTAATACTGAAGAACAGGTAAGTCATCAACAGTAGTGACTTACTGTACATTAATACTGGACAACAGGTAAGTCATCAACAGTAGTGACTTACCTGTACATTAATACTGAAGAACAGGTAAGTCATCAACAGTAGTGACTTACTGTACATTAATACTGAAGAACAGGTAAGTCATCAACAGTAGTGACTTACTGTACATTAATACTGGACAACAGGTAAGTCATCAACAGTAGTGACTTACCTGTACATTAATACTGGACAACAGGTAAGTCATCAACAGTAGTGACTTACCTGTACATTAATACTGGACAACAGGTAAGTCATCAACAGTAGTGACTTACTGTACATTAATACTGGACAACAGGTAAGTCATCAACAGTAGTGACTTACCTGTACATTAATACTGGACAACAGGTAAGTCATCAACAGTAGTGACTTACTGTACATTAATACTGAAGAACAGGTAAGTCATCAACAGTAGTGACTTACTGTACATTAATACTGGACAACAGGTAAGTCATCAACAGTAGTGACTTACTGTACATTAATACTGAAGAACAGGTAAGTCATCAACAGTAGTGACTTACTGTACATTAATACTGAAGAACAGGTAAGTCATCAACAGTAGTGACTTACTGTACATTAATACTGGACAACAGGTAAGTCATCAACAGTAGTGACTTACTGTACATTAATACTGAAGAACAGGTAAGTCATCAACAGTAGTGACTTACCTGTACATTAATACTGAAGAACAGGTAAGTCATCAACAGTAGTGACTTACCTGTACATTAATACTGGACAACAGGTAAGTCATCAACAGTAGTGACTTACTGTACATTAATACTGAAGAACAGGTAAGTCATCAACAGTAGTGACTTACTGTACATTAATACTGGACAACAGGTAAGTCATCAACAGTAGTGACTTACTGTACATTAATACTGAAGAACAGGTAAGTCATCAACAGTAGTGACTTACTGTACATTAATACTGAAGAACAGGTAAGTCATCAACAGTAGTGACTTACTGTACATTAATACTGAAGAACAGGTAAGTCATCAACAGTAGTGACTTACTGTACATTAATACTGAAGAACAGGTAAGTCATCAACAGTAGTGACTTACTGTACATTAATACTGAAGAACAGGTAAGTCATCAACAGTAGTGACTTACTGTACATTAATACTGAAGAACAGGTAAGTCATCAACAGTAGTGACTTACTGTACATTAATACTGGACAACAGGTAAGTCATCAACAGTAGTGACTTACCTGTACATTAATACTGGACAACAGGTAAGTCATCAACAGTAGTGACTTACCTGTACATTAATACTGGACAACAGGTAAGTCATCAACAGTAGTGACTTACCTGTACATTAATACTGGACAACAGGTAAGTCATCAACAGTAGTGACTTACCTGTACATTAATACTGGACAACAGGTAAGTCATCAACAGTAGTGACTTACTGTACATTAATACTGGACAACAGGTAAGTCATCAACAGTAGTGACTTACCTGTACATTAATACTGAAGAACAGGTAAGTCATCAACAGTAGTGACTTACTGTACATTAATACTGAAGAACAGGTAAGTCATCAACAGTAGTGACTTACTGTACATTAATACTGAAGAACAGGTAAGTCATCAACAGTAGTGACTTACTGTACATTAATACTGGACAACAGGTAAGTCATCAACAGTAGTGACTTACTGTACATTAATACTGAAGAACAGGTAAGTCATCAACAGTAGTGACTTACTGTACATTAATACTGAAGAACAGGTAAGTCATCAACAGTAGTGACTTACCTGTACATTAATACTGAAGAACAGGTAAGTCATCAACAGTAGTGACTTACCTGTACATTAATACTGAAGAACAGGTAAGTCATCAACAGTAGTGACTTACTGTACATTAATACTGAAGAACAGGTAAGTCATCAACAGTAGTGACTTACCTGTACATTAATACTGAAGAACAGGTAAGTCATCAACAGTAGTGACTTACCTGTACATTAATACTGGACAACAGGTAAGTCATCAACAGTAGTGACTTACTGTACATTAATACTGGACAACAGGTAAGTCATCAACAGTAGTGACTTACCTGTACATTAATACTGGACAACAGGTAAGTCATCAACAGTAGTGACTTACCTGTACATTAATACTGGACAACAGGTAAGTCATCAACAGTAGTGACTTACTGTACATTAATACTGGACAACAGGTAAGTCATCAACAGTAGTGACTTACTGTACATTAATACTGGACAACAGGTAAGTCATCAACAGTAGTGACTTACTGTACATTAATACTGGACAACAGGTAAGTCATCAACAGTAGTGACTTACTGTACATTAATACTGGACAACAGGTAAGTCATCAACAGTAGTGACTTACTGTACATTAATACTGGACAACAGGTAAGTCATCAACAGTAGTGACTTACCTGTACATTAATACTGGACAACAGGTAAGTCATCAACAGTAGTGACTTACTGTACATTAATACTGGACAACAGGTAAGTCATCAACAGTAGTGACTTACCTGTACATTAATACTGGACAACAGGTAAGTCATCAACAGTAGTGACTTACTGTACATTAATACTGGACAACAGGTAAGTCATCAACAGTAGTGACTTACCTGTACATTAATACTGGACAACAGGTAAGTCATCAACAGTAGTGACTTACCTGTACATTAATACTGGACAACAGGTAAGTCATCAACAGTAGTGACTTACTGTACATTAATACTGGACAACAGGTAAGTCATCAACAGTAGTGACTTACTGTACATTAATACTGGACAACAGGTAAGTCATCAACAGTAGTGACTTACCTGTACATTAATACTGAAGAACAGGTAAGTCATCAACAGTAGTGACTTACTGTACATTAATACTGGACAACAGGTAAGTCATCAACAGTAGTGACTTACCTGTACATTAATACTGGACAACAGGTAAGTCATCAACAGTAGTGACTTACCTGTACATTAATACTGGACAACAGGTAAGTCATCAACAGTAGTGACTTACTGTACATTAATACTGGACAACAGGTAAGTCATCAACAGTAGTGACTTACCTGTACATTAATACTGAAGAACAGGTAAGTCATCAACAGTAGTGACTTACTGTACATTAATACTGGACAACAGGTAAGTCATCAACAGTAGTGACTTACCTGTACATTAATACTGAAGAACAGGTAAGTCATCAACAGTAGTGACTTACTGTACATTAATACTGAAGAACAGGTAAGTCATCAACAGTAGTGACTTACTGTACATTAATACTGGACAACAGGTAAGTCATCAACAGTAGTGACTTACTGTACATTAATACTGAAGAACAGGTAAGTCATCAACAGTAGTGACTTACTGTACATTAATACTGAAGAACAGGTAAGTCATCAACAGTAGTGACTTACTGTACATTAATACTGGACAACAGGTAAGTCATCAACAGTAGTGACTTACTGTACATTAATACTGAAGAACAGGTAAGTCATCAACAGTAGTGACTTACCTGTACATTAATACTGAAGAACAGGTAAGTCATCAACAGTAGTGACTTACTGTACATTAATACTGAAGAACAGGTAAGTCATCAACAGTAGTGACTTACTGTACATTAATACTGAAGAACAGGTAAGTCATCAACAGTAGTGACTTACTGTACATTAATACTGGACAACAGGTAAGTCATCAACAGTAGTGACTTACTGTACATTAATACTGGACAACAGGTAAGTCATCAACAGTAGTGACTTACCTGTACATTAATACTGAAGAACAGGTAAGTCATCAACAGTAGTGACTTACCTGTACATTAATACTGGACAACAGGTAAGTCATCAACAGTAGTGACTTACTGTACATTAATACTGGACAACAGGTAAGTCATCAACAGTAGTGACTTACTGTACATTAATACTGAAGAACAGGTAAGTCATCAACAGTAGTGACTTACCTGTACATTAATACTGGACAACAGGTAAGTCATCAACAGTAGTGACTTACCTGTACATTAATACTGAAGAACAGGTAAGTCATCAACAGTAGTGACTTACTGTACATTAATACTGAAGAACAGGTAAGTCATCAACAGTAGTGACTTACCTGTACATTAATACTGGACAACAGGTAAGTCATCAACAGTAGTGACTTACTGTACATTAATACTGGACAACAGGTAAGTCATCAACAGTAGTGACTTACCTGTACATTAATACTGGACAACAGGTAAGTCATCAACAGTAGTGACTTACCTGTACATTAATACTGGACAACAGGTAAGTCATCAACAGTAGTGACTTACCTGTACATTAATACTGGACAACAGGTAAGTCATCAACAGTAGTGACTTACCTGTACATTAATACTGGACAACAGGTAAGTCATCAACAGTAGTGACTTACCTGTACATTAATACTGGACAACAGGTAAGTCATCAACAGTAGTGACTTACCTGTACATTAATACTGGACAACAGGTAAGTCATCAACAGTAGTGACTTACCTGTACATTAATACTGGACAACAGGTAAGTCATCAACAGTAGTGACTTACCTGTACATTAATACTGGACAACAGGTAAGTCATCAACAGTAGTGACTTACTGTACATTAATACTGGACAACAGGTAAGTCATCAACAGTAGTGACTTACTGTACATTAATACTGGACAACAGGTAAGTCATCAACAGTAGTGACTTACCTGTACATTAATACTGGACAACAGGTAAGTCATCAACAGTAGTGACTTACCTGTACATTAATACTGAAGAACAGGTAAGTCATCAACAGTAGTGACTTACCTGTACATTAATACTGAAGAACAGGTAAGTCATCAACAGTAGTGACTTACCTGTACATTAATACTGGACAACAGGTAAGTCATCAACAGTAGTGACTTACTGTACATTAATACTGGACAACAGGTAAGTCATCAACAGTAGTGACTTACTGTACATTAATACTGAAGAACAGGTAAGTCATCAACAGTAGTGACTTACCTGTACATTAATACTGGACAACAGGTAAGTCATCAACAGTAGTGACTTACCTGTACATTAATACTGAAGAACAGGTAAGTCATCAACAGTAGTGACTTACTGTACATTAATACTGGACAACAGGTAAGTCATCAACAGTAGTGACTTACCTGTACATTAATACTGGACAACAGGTAAGTCATCAACAGTAGTGACTTACTGTACATTAATACTGGACAACAGGTAAGTCATCAACAGTAGTGACTTACCTGTACATTAATACTGGACAACAGGTAAGTCATCAACAGTAGTGACTTACTGTACATTAATACTGGACAACAGGTAAGTCATCAACAGTAGTGACTTACTGTACATTAATACTGGACAACAGGTAAGTCATCAACAGTAGTGACTTACCTGTACATTAATACTGGACAACAGGTAAGTCATCAACAGTAGTGACTTACCTGTACATTAATACTGGACAACAGGTAAGTCATCAACAGTAGTGACTTACCTGTACATTAATACTGGACAACAGGTAAGTCATCAACAGTAGTGACTTACTGTACATTAATACTGGACAACAGGTAAGTCATCAACAGTAGTGACTTACCTGTACATTAATACTGGACAACAGGTAAGTCATCAACAGTAGTGACTTACCTGTACATTAATACTGGACAACAGGTAAGTCATCAACAGTAGTGACTTACCTGTACATTAATACTGGACAACAGGTAAGTCATCAACAGTAGTGACTTACCTGTACATTAATACTGGACAACAGGTAAGTCATCAACAGTAGTGACTTACCTGTACATTAATACTGGACAACAGGTAAGTCATCAACAGTAGTGACTTACTGTACATTAATACTGGACAACAGGTAAGTCATCAACAGTAGTGACTTACTGTACATTAATACTGGACAACAGGTAAGTCATCAACAGTAGTGACTTACTGTACATTAATACTGAAGAACAGGTAAGTCATCAACAGTAGTGACTTACCTGTACATTAATACTGAAGAACAGGTAAGTCATCAACAGTAGTGACTTACCTGTACATTAATACTGAAGAACAGGTAAGTCATCAACAGTAGTGACTTACCTGTACATTAATACTGGACAACAGGTAAGTCATCAACAGTAGTGACTTACCTGTACATTAATACTGGACAACAGGTAAGTCATCAACAGTAGTGACTTACTGTACATTAATACTGGACAACAGGTAAGTCATCAACAGTAGTGACTTACTGTACATTAATACTGGACAACAGGTAAGTCATCAACAGTAGTGACTTACCTGTACATTAATACTGGACAACAGGTAAGTCATCAACAGTAGTGACTTACTGTACATTAATACTGAAGAACAGGTAAGTCATCAACAGTAGTGACTTACCTGTACATTAATACTGGACAACAGGTAAGTCATCAACAGTAGTGACTTACCTGTACATTAATACTGGACAACAGGTAAGTCATCAACAGTAGTGACTTACCTGTACATTAATACTGAAGAACAGGTAAGTCATCAACAGTAGTGACTTACTGTACATTAATACTGGACAACAGGTAAGTCATCAGCAGTAGTGACTTACCTGTACATTAATACTGAAGAACAGGTAAGTCATCAACAGTAGTGAATTACCTGTACAATAACACTGAAGAACAGGTAAGTCATCAACAGTAGTGACTTACCTGTACATTGATACTGAAGAACAGGTAAGTCATCAACAGTAGTGACTTACCTGTACATTAATACTGAAGAACAGGTAAGTCATCAACAGTAGTGACTTACCTGTACATTAATACTGAACAACAGGTAGGTCATCAACAGTAGTGACTTACCTTTACATTAATACTGAAGAACAGGTAAGTCATCAACAGTAGTGACTTACTGTACATTAATACTGGACAACAGGTAAGTCATCAACAGTAGTGACTTACCTGTACATTAATACTGGACAACAGGTAAGTCATCAACAGTAGTGACTTACTGTACTGGTGTAAATTAACATTCCGTTTAACTGCCAATGTTTTGAATTATTTTGCGAGTAAATGATAAACCCCTGGATTATATCATGATGACCTGGAGTAAATCATGATGACCTGGAGTAAATCATGATGACCTGGAGTACATCATGATGACCTGGAGTAAATCATGATGACCTGGAGTAAATCATGATGACCTGGAGTACATCATGATGACCTGGAGTAAATCATGATGACCTGGAATAAATCATGATGACCTGGAGTACATCATGATGACCTGGAGTACATCATGATGACCTGGAGTACATCATGATGACCTGAAGTACATTATGATGACCTGGAGTACATCATGATGACCTGGAGTACATCATGATGACCTGGAGTACATCATGATGACCTGGAGTAAATCATGATGACCTGGAGTACATCATGATGACCTGGAGTACATCATGATGACCTGGAGTACATCATGATGACCTGGAGTACATCATGATGACCTGGAGTACATCATGATGACCTGGAGTACATCATGATGACCTGGAGTACATCATGATGACCTGGAGTACATCATGATGATCATTGTTTGTACCAGAAGTTAGCATATATCCTGGCAGTGATATGTGTGTGTGGTGTGTTACGTTGACCCTCTGCTCCAGCGGAAATCATGAGCGGGAAATTTATGTGAAGTTTATGAACTATCTTGGGTTTCCAGAGTTTACTTATTTACTACTACTACCAGTAATAATAATGATGATAATAATAATAATAATAATACTAATAATAATAATAATAACAATAATAATAATAATAATAATAATAATAATAATAACAATAATGATAATGATAATAATGACAATGACAATAATGATAATATTAATAATAATAATAATGATGATGATAATGATAATAATAATGAATAATAATAATAATAATAATAATAATAATAATAATAATAATGATAATAATAATGATAATGAGGGACGAGGAAGAAGAAGAATATTATGAGATAGATATAAAGATTTGTATGTAGCATTTATGGATCTGGAGAAGGCATATGATAGAGTTGATAGAGATGCTCTGTGGAAGGTATTAAGATTATATGGTGTGGGAGGCAAGTTGTTAGAAGCAGTGAAAAGTTTTTATCGAGGATGTAAGGCATGTGTACGTGTAGGAAGAGAGGAAAGTGATTGGTTCTCAGTGAATGTAGGTTTGCGGCAGGGGTGTGTGATGTCTCCATGGTTGTTTAATTTGTTTATGGATGGGGTTGTTAGGGAGGTAAATGCAAGAGTCTTGGAAAGAGGGGCAAGTATGAAGTCTGTTGGGGATGAGAGAGCTTGGGAAGTGAGTCAGTTGTTGTTCGCTGATGATACAGCGCTGGTGGCTGATTCATGTGAGAAACTGCAGAAGCTGGTGACTGAGTTTGGTAAAGTGTGTGAAAGAAGAAAGTTAAGAGTAAATGTGAATAAGAGCAAGGTTATTAGGTACAGTAGGGTTGAGGGTCAAGTCAATTGGGAGGTGAGTTTGAATGGAGAAAAACTGGAGGAAGTGAAGTGTTTTAGATATCTGGGAGTGGATCTGGCAGCGGATGGAACCATGGAAGCGGAAATGGATCATAGGGTGGGGAAGGGGGCGAAAATTCTGAGAGCCTTGAAGAATGTGTGGAAGTCGAGAACATTATCTCGGAAAGCAAAAATGGGTATGTTTGAAGGAATAGTGGTTCCAACAATGTTGTATGGTTGCGAGGCGTTGACTATGGATAGAGTTGTGCGCAGGAGGATGGATGTGCTGGAAATGAGATGTTTGAGGACAATGTGTGGTGTGAGGTGGTTTGATCGAGTAAGTAACGTAAGGGTAAGAGAGATGTGTGGAAATAAAAAGAGCGTGGTTGAGAGAGCAGAAGAGGGTGTTTTGAAATGGTTTGGGCACATGGAGAGAATGAGTGAGGAAAGATTGACCAAGAGGATATATGTGTCGGAGGTGGAGGGAACGAGGAGAAGAGGGAGACCAAATTGGAGGTGGAAAGATGGAGTGAAAAGGATTTTGTGTGATCGGGGCCTGAACATGCAGGAGGGTGAAAGGAGGGCAAGGAATAGAGTGAATTGGAGCGATGTGGTATACAGGGGTTGACGTGCTGTCAGTGGATTGAATCAAGGCATGTGAAGCGTCCGGGGTAAACCATGGAAAGCTGTGTAGGTATGTATATTTGCGTGTGTGGACGTATGTATATACATGTGTATGGGGGGGGTTGGGCCATTTCTTTCGTCTGTTTCCTTGCGCTACCTCGCAACCGCGGGAGACAGCGACGAGGTATAAAAAAAAAAAAAAAAAAAAAAAAAAAAAAGATATATAGATGGATTGAGAGAGAGAGAGAGAGAGAGAGAGAGAGAGAGAGAGAGAGAGAGAGAGAGAGAGAGAGAGAGAGAGAGAGAGATCGTACCGAAACTTGAGATGCCTTGAACTTGGTGAGTGAGTGAACTCAGGCGATGTTGAGTCAGTGGAAGGCTGGTGCTGTGTAAGACCCCCGCTGGACAGCCTTGTATATACATACGTACAGTCACAACACATGGTTTTCTTGGTCCCTTTGGCTGGAAAATATGTAAGCCTAGGGTTGAGGGAGGCCGGACGAGAGTACATACTGTACTTCAGTTGTCTGGGAGTCACTGATGGTGAGGGTGGAGCGCACACTGCGCGCCTCAACACACACACTCTCTCTCGTACAGAACACATGAACACTGCTCATGTGTTGGCTCTGTGCCTGGCGAGTAATACGAACACTCGGAAAAGATGGTTCGCAACCGGGACCGGTTTCTCCGTCCCACCGTAACCGTGAGTGATAACCAGTCCCCTGAACTAGAGTATGTCCGCTCGCTTGGCATTTCTTAATCTTTGGGTTTGGCTTTCCTCCAGCCAGCCAGCCAGCCAGCCAGCCAGCCAGCCAGGGGCTGTACAGTCAGAGAAAAAGACTTGCTGCCCTTTGATTCCACCGACTATATCATTACCGCTCACACCCTCTAGTGGTGACCTTAATGAACAGTTACTCCCACTGAACATAACACCAACCATTGTAGACATCACATATGACCACTTACTACCGAATTTGCTTACGTTTTCTGCACATAGACGAACACACACACACACCATCACTGCACTGTATGACCTGTAGTTCTGAGCGGTGGACGAAGCAAGGAGAGTGGGTGAGGAATGGTTGAGAGTTAGGGAAGCAATGTTAGCATGAGCGAGTGAATTGTGTGGTATGCAGGTGGACAGGATAGTGAGTGGGGGGACTGAAGCGATGCGAGTGAGAAGGAAAAGAAGAGAGATGTATGGGCGGTACTTACTGGAAAGGAGTGGAAATGATTGAGGAATGTACAAAGAGAAAGTGGGAGGAAGCTGAGAGGAAGATGTAGGTGTTGAAAAGAAGGCAAATAAGAGTTCGTGTATCAGCAGACTTCAGGGGGAATAAGATGTTTTGAGGAGGTTGAAAGTGTGCCAAAAACAAAAGTAACAAATGGGAGTAGCGGTGGAGGGGGGCAAATGAGGAAGTGGTAACAGGTACTGATGGAGTGGGGAGGGATGGAGTAAGTATTCTGAAGGATTGTTGAATGTAGGTACTTGTCCAGTGCACTCTTGACCTTCTCTACCGTGCATCCCACCAGGCTGTCTCATGATGATAGCAAGCAAGGTCATGAACAATTTTGGACCCCGGATCTTTAAGTTGTTCTCTCCTTTTGTGAATGTCGCACCTTTCCATTTCAGAGGTAGTATTTTATAAAGTCTTCCCCCCTGTCATGCCAGGAGGATTATATTTTCGAATGTAAGTTGGGAATGATACCTTGTAGGATTGTGTGCGCTCCAGGGAATATACCCTCTGTATTTTCAGTCGTTCACAGTAATTTTGTTGCTCTACCACAGTATTAAATCTCTGGACAGTTTTTAAATCAGCAATTTCACCCGTCTTGTTGTGTAATGTTAAAACGCAACAATATTCAGTTCGTGAAAGAATAAGAATCTTGAATGATATCATCATTGGTTTTTATTCCTTTGTCTTGAAGGTCCACTTGATCCAGCCTGCCATTCTCCTGCATGAGGCATCCGTTGTGTTGTGTTCGCTGAAGGTTTGATCGTTTGACATTACCCTTCTGAGATATGTCACATTGTTCATGTGGTTTATGATACCGTCTCTCTCTGTCCAGTATTTTGTGGGGTTTTTTATTTTTTTCATTTGCTCAATACCGTAGGAGTAACAATGGAAAATAGAGAAGATATTGTACTACAGTCTGGGAGAAAGTATCACACCTAGATAAGATCATCGTCAATCTTTCATCTTATTCCTTAACCCAGGATGAAAAACTTGCCCTGGGTTTTGGTCTCGGTTTTCTTTCCAATCCACAGATACTTTTAGTGTGAAACATTTAGTGTCTATTATGAAATCCACTAATGACGCCAACCATGACATTGATTTCGTATCCGGTTCAGTTTTAAGTGCCTTGACCAGTGAGTGTGTTTGTAAGTGTAGTGACGTGCCACAAAGGTCCCAGAGAACCATTGCAAAGCTCAAGAAAAATGAAGATATTCACATCATAAGATCAGATAAGACTATCCAGCTCGTGGGGTTGATACAGTTGTTATAGATGTAAACTTCAGGATCGTTTAAATGATATTATTACATGTGAAAGACTGAACATCCAATCCTCTTCATGATAATTAGATAAACACCAGGACGTTATGAAGTCAGTAAGGATGGTGAATCCTTCTCTTCCTTACATGTATGGTCTTCCCAAAACTCACAAAGATGGATGTCCCTCAGACCATTTATATCATGTATTGATTCACCGAGTTATGAACTGTCTAAATGGTTAGCACGACACCTTACCAATGTTCAGGGAAAAATATTTTCATCATGTTATTGATAGCTTACATTTTGTAAACAAAATTCGAAACATTAATTTGCCTGATCATGAACTCATTAGTTTGAATGTGAATTTTCTTTTCAGTAAAGTGTCCATTGATGATACCATCATATATCTACGGAGGAAATTGCCTGATCTCAGACTTGTCTCGCCTCTACCCATAAAAACTTCCATTGCCTTAGTACAGTTTTGTGTTTCCCATAATGTTTTCCATGTTGATGAAGGTCATTTTTATTGACATGAATTTGTTCTTGCTATGGGAAGTCCACTGAGGCCGATTCTTAGTAATTTATTTATGGAATATTTTGAGACTGACATTCTAACTTCAATCAATAATCATCCGAAAGTTTGGTTTAGATACGTGGATGATGTGTGGTCCTTGTGGCCATCCTCCCAAGATTGTGATGTTTTCTTCAATGATTAAGACAACGTCCATCCTACCATCTAATTCAAGAATTAATGGGATAAAAAGAAGGCAAACTGCCCTTTCTTGATGTGTTATCTGATAACTAGAGACTCTGATCATTTGACCTTTAAGATCTACAGGAAGGCAACCAACTCTGACAGCTATAGTCATTATTTCTCAGTTCACAATTCGTCTATAAAAATGTGTATAGTTTCTATGTGTTTGAGAACACTACAGATATGTGATCCCATAGATCTGGTAGACGTATGTAGTCGTGTAAGACTTATCTTTAGGCAGTTTATTATCCCAATTGTTTCGTGAACAAAACTAACTGGAAAAATAGGAAGACATTTTATACTTCTTGTTACAAAAGGGTGACAAATGATATGTCTAAATGTTTAGTATTGCCCTATTCTCCCAACTTTGCTAATCTAATACATGTTTTAAAAAATAGTGCTTGTAATGTTGCTTTCCAGTACAATAACACTATCAGTAAGACCTTAATAGATAGTAGGCCAAATCATGCAACAATCGGGAGTGTTTACCCCATCAAATGGAAGTAAGGGGAGTGGGGGAGGAATGGGATGTATTTAGGGAATCAGTGATGGATTGCGCAAAAGATGCTTGTGGCATGAAAGAGTGGGAGGTGGGTTGTTTAGAAAGGGTAGTGAGTGGTGGGATGAAGAAGTAAGAGTATTAGTGAAAGAGAAGAGAGAGGCATTTGGACGATTTTTGCAGGGAAAAAATGCAATTGAGTGGGAGATGTATAAAAGAAAGAGACAGGAGGTCAAGAGAAAGGTGCAAGAGGTGAAAAAAAGGGCAAATGAGAGTTGGGGTGAGAGAGTATCATTAAATTTTAGGGAGAATAAAAAGATGTTCTGGAAGGAGGTAAATAAAGTGCGTAAGACAAGGGAGCAAATGGGAACTTCAGTGAAGGGCGCAAATGGGGAGGTGATAACAAGTAGTGGTGATGTGAGAAGGAGATGGAGTGAGTATTTTGAAGGTTTGTTGAATGTGTTTGATGATAGAGTGGCAGATATAGGGTGTTTTGGTCGAGGTGGTGTGCAAAGTGCGAGGGTTAGGGAAAATGATTTGGTAAACAGAGAAGAGGTAGTAAAAGCTTTGCGGAAGATGAAAGCCGGCAAGGCAGCAAGTTTGGATGGTATTGCAGTGGAATTTATTAAAAAAGGGGGTGACTGTATTGTTGACTGGTTGGTAAGGTTATTTAATGTATGTATGACTCATGGTGAGGTGCCTGAGGATTGGCGGAATGCGTGCAAGTCACTACTGTTGACGACTTACCTGTTCTTCAGTATTAATGTACAGGTAAGTCACTACTGTTGATGACTTACCTGTTGTCCAGTATTAATGTACCGTAAGTCACTACTGTTGGTGACTTACCTGTTGTCCAGTATTAATGTACAGGTAAGTCAGTACTGTTGGTGACTTACCTGTTGTCCAGTATTAATGTACATGTAAGTCACTAGTGTTGGCTCACCTGCTGAACACTGGCATGATACAGTAACATGTACACCACAACACTGTAACAGGTGTAATCTTCATGTGGTTCTTATATACGATAAATATTCACACAATTCTGTACATCACTGTTCGTTGATGATCATGACCTGATGTACTCACCCTCACCTGACAACACTGGGACTGATTTCCGTAAACAGTTCCAGTCTTAACCACACAAAGGATCACACTTCCCCTACACAGCTGTAGCACTGGAGTTAATGTACCGGAGTAACACGGGGTACGACGTGTGTACTACGCTGTGTGTGTACTACGCTCTGTGTGTACTACGCTCTGTGTGTACTACACTGACGAATATTTACAGATAAATGAACATGACACACGAGCACACGTCAGTATGACGACACACACACACACACACACACACACACACACACACACACACACACACCAGCCTGTATGACCAGGTGTGAGAGGCGAGCTCCGGGGTACAGGATAGTGGGTGAGGGTAACACCTGGTAATGTAGAGGGAACCTGCCTCACCCCGGCCTCCCGTGCCGCCCGCCACCTGACGCAGCAGGATCCTTGCCTGGCAGGACTGGGTCTTACTGTACAGCTGCAGGAGCCTGGTCAGGGCAGACACACACACCTGCAGGTACCGCTCACATGATCAACACTGACCCACACCGCCTGCCTCTCACTCCACTGCCTCAGGACAGATGTTGGAGTGGGGATAGTGAGGGAGGCTACAGGTGTTGGAGCGGGGATAGTGAGGGAGGCTACAGGTGTTGGAGCGGGGATAGTGAGGGAGGCTACAGGTGTTGGAGCGAGGATAGTGAGGGAGGCTACAGGTGTTGGAGCGAGGATAGTGAGGGAGGCTACAGGTGTCCAGGTAGAGCCAGGTGGCCAGCTGGTCTGGTCGGACACGACCAGGTTGTCACTGCCAACGTCGCCCTCACTGGCTCAACACTAACAAGCACGGCTTTAACCTGCCACCACGAGACACCACCAGCCCCACGCACCACCACCAGCCCCACGCACCACCACCAGCCCTACGCAGCAGCCCCACGCAACAGCAGCCCTATACAGCAGTCCCACGCAGCAGCCTAACGCAACAGCCCAACGCAGCAGCCCTACGCAGCAGTCCCACGCAACACCAGCAGCCCCACGCAACAGCAGCCCTATACAGCAGTCCCACGCAGCAGCCTAACGCAACAGCCCAACGCAGCAGCCCTACGCAGCAGTCCCACGCAGCAGCCCTACGCAGCAGCCCTACGCAGCAGCATCAGTAGGAAGATAAGAACAACTCCACGCACACCAGCAGAGGCAAGCATCACGCACAGGAGAGGCAGCAGCCACCCGCCCCACCAGCAGGAGAGGCAGCAGCCTCCCGCCCCACCAGCAGGAGAGGCAGCAGCCACCCGCCCCACCATCAGGAGAGGCAGCAGCATCCCGCCCCACCACCAGGAGAGGCAGCAGCCACCCGCCCCACCAGCAAGAGGCAGCAGCCACCCGCCCCACCACCAGGAGAGGCAGCAGCCACCCGCCCCACCACCAGGAGAGGCAGCAGCCTCCCGCCCCACCAGCAGGAGAGGCAGCAGCCACCCGCCCCACCATCAGGAGAGGCAGCAGCCTCCCGCCCCACCACCAGGAGAGGCAGCAGCCACCCGCCCCACCAGCAAGAGGCAGCAGCCACCCGCCCCACCACCAGGAGAGGCAGCAGCCACCCGCTCCACCACCAGGAGAGGCAGCAGCCTCCCGCCCCACCACCAGGAGAGGCAGCAGCCACCCGCCCCACCACCAGGAGAGGCAGCAGCCTCCAGCCCCACCACCAGGAGAGGCAGCAGCCACCCGCCCCACCACCAGGAGAGGCAGCAGCCACCCGCCCCACCACCAGGAGAGGCAGCAGCCTCCCGCCCCACCACCAGGAGAGGCAGCAGCCTCCCGCCCCACCACCAGGAGAGGCAGCAGCCACCTGCACCACCAGCAAGAGGCAGCAGCCACCCGCCCCACCACCAGGAGAGGCAGCAGCCACCCGCCCCACCACCAGGAGAGGCAGCAGCCACCCGCCCCACCAGCAAGAGGCAGCAGTCAACCGCAACTTCCACCTTTCCTTTATCATCATCATCATCCTCAACCAAGCCTTTATCAACATCTACCTTGCCTTTATCACCATCACCCATCTTGCCTTTATCACCATCACCCATCTTGCCTTTATCATCATCATCCACCTTGCCGTTATCACCATCACCCATCTTGCCTTTATCACCATCACCCATCTTGCCTTTATCACCATCACCCATCTTGCCTTTATCACCATCACCCATCTTGCCTTTATCACCATCATCCACCTTGCCGTTATCACCATCACCCATCTTGCCTTTATCACCATCACCCATCTTGCCTTTATCACCATCACCCATCTTGCCTTTATCATGATCATCCACCTTGCCTTTATCACCATCACCCATCTTGCCTTTATCATCATCATCCACCTTGCCTTTATCATCATCATCCACCTTGACTTTATCACCATCACCCATCTTGCCTTTATCATCATCATCCACCTTGCCTTTATCACCATCATCCACCTTGCCTTTATCACCATCACCCATCTTGCCTTTATCATCATCATCCACCTTGCCTTTATCATCATCATCCACCTTGCCTTTATCATCATCATCCACCTTGCCTTTATCACCATCACCCATCTTGCCTTTATCATCATCATCCACCTTGCCTTTATCATCATCATCCACCTTGCCTTTATCATCATCATCCACCTTGCCTTTAATATCATCCATCTTGTCTTTATCATCATCATCTACCTTGCCTTTATCATCATCATCCACCTTGCCTTTAATATCATCCATCTTGCCTTTATCACCATCACCCACCTTGCCTTTATCATCATCATCCACCTTGCCTTTATCATCATCATCCACCTTGCCTTTATCATCATCATCCACCTTGCCTTTATCACCATCATCCGCCTTGCCTTTATCATCATCATCCACCTTGCCTTTATCACCATCACCCACCTTGCCTTTATCATCATCATCCACCTTGCCTTTATCATCAACCACCTTGCCTTTATCATCATCATCCACCTTGCCTTTATCATCATCATTCACCTTGCCTTTATCATCATCATCCACCTTGCATTTATCATCATCATCCACCTTGCCTTTATCACCATCACCCACCTTGCCTTTTTCATCATCATCCACCTTGCCTTTATCATCACCCATCTTGCCTTTATCATCATCATCCACCTTGCCTTTATCATCATCATCCACCTTGCCTTTATCATCATCATCCACCTTGCCTTTATTATCATCCATCTTGTCTTTATCATCATCATCTACCTTGCCTTTATCATCATCATCCACCTTGCCTTTAATATCATCCATCTTGCCTTTATCACCATCACCCACCTTGCCTTTATCATCATCATCCACCTTGCCTTTATCATCATCATCCACCTTGCCTTTATCATCATCATCCACCTTGCCTTATCACCATCATCCGCCTTGCCTTTATCATCATCATCCACCTTGCCTTTATCACCATCACCCACCTTGCCTTTATCATCATCCACCTTGCCTTTATCATCATCCATCTTGCCTTTATCATCATCATCCACCTTGCCTTTATCATCATCATCCACCTTGCCTTTATCATCATCATCCACCTTGCATTTATCATCATCATCCACCTTGCCTTTATCACCATCACCCACCTTGCCTTTTTCATCATCATCCACCTTGCCTTTATCATCATCATCCACCTTGCCTTTATCACCATTATCCGCCTTGCATTTATCATCATCCATCTTTCCTTTATCATCAGCATCCACCTTGCCTTTATCATCATCCATCTTGCCTTTATCATCATCATTGACCTTGCCTTTATCATCATCCGCCTTGCCTTTAATGTCATCCATCTTGCCTTTATCACTATCATCCGCCTTGCCTTTATCACCATTATCCGCCTTGCATTTATCATCATCATCCACCTTGCCTTTATCACCATCATCCGCCTTGCCTTTATCATCATCCATCTTGCCTTTATCATCATCATCGACCTTGCCTTTATCATCATCCACCTTGCCTTTATCATCATCCGCCTTGCCTTTATCATCATCATCCACCTTGCCTTTATCATCATCATCCATCTTGCCTTTATCATCATCATCCGCCTTAACTTTATCATCCATCAAGCCTTTATCATCATCATCCACCTTTCTTATCATCATCCATCTCGGCTTTATCATCATCCACTTTGCCTTTAACATCATCCACCCTTAAGTTTATCATCATCCATCTGGCCTTTATCATCATCCACCGTAACTTTATCATCATCCATTTTATCTTTATCATCACTCATCTTGCCTATATCATTATCATCATCATAACTTTGCCTATATTATCATCGACCTTAGCTTTATTATCATCCACACTGCCTACATCACTATCATCCACCTTGGATTTATCATCATTATCATCCTCCTCCTTGCCCTTATCATCATCATCTACCTTGCTCATATCATCATGATGATCATCATCATCCACCTTGTCCTAATCATGATGATGATGATCATCATCATCCACCTTGCCCTTATCATTATCATCATGATCATTACCTTGCCCTTATCATCATCATCATCCAACTTGCCCTTATCATGATCATCATCCACGTTGCCCTTATCATGATCATCAACATCCACCTTGTCCTTATCATCATCATCCACCTTGCCCTGATGAGGATGATAATGATGGGGTGTCCAGGAGAGAGTGGATATTACAGTAATAACAAGTATGGTCATCGAGTCAAGAGGTGGAATTACAGAACAGTTAAGGAGACAGTAACGTGGCGAGGAGTCTGCTGTAGTGAGATGTGTACAAACTGAGTCACTGAGATAGCCTGTCCAAGTGGGAGTTTACTGAGGACGTTGTGTCGAGTCAGTGAAGAAGGAGCAGAACTGAAGGATGAGGAGGAATGCAGCTTGAGTCGTCAGCGTATGAGTGCATTGGGTCATTTGAGGAAGAGAGAAAATCGTTGATAAAAAGTAGGAGACAAGACAGAGCCTTGAGGGACGTCGTTGTTGATACACAAAGACGGAAGATTGATGCATCAACAACCGCGGATGTAGATCGGCCAGAGAGGAAGCTAGATATGAAGGAGCAGGGTGAGGTAGGAAGCTAGAAGGGGGGAGCTTAGAGATGAGACCCCGATGCCACACCCCGTCAAAAGCTTTGATTCATCGTATACTGAGTGAATATATAACACGTCCAGACTTATTGTACACAAGACGACGAAATTGAATCCTTTGTAAATGTCGGTAAAAAAAAAAATAGCTCTTATTGTGGATCTCAACCACTCGCAAACATACAAAAACCTTATGACAGGTGACCACGAGGGAAACTCACTTCTTGATTTAATACGAGACTGATTTCTTGATCAGATTATCCGATACCCAACCCAGGGTGGTAATACTTCACATCTAGTCAAGTCCAAAAACATAGACCTAGTGAGGACGGTGAGAAATTTGGTGACACGATCACAATATTGTCCAACTCTCAGTAAACTGCCGACGCAGTTTGAGAGAAAATAATATAATCTTAACTAATTTTCCATGAAAGACCTCGAAAGATTACGCCAAGACTCGGGTAACTTAAAGTGGATTAAATTCTCCTGCGTGAAGACTGCTGACCAAACGTGGAGAATCTTCACGAACACAATACTTACCTTTGAGAAAATTAGTGTCTCTAGGAAGATGAAAACAGTTGTCATGGGAAGAACCAACTGGGATGAATAATGAAATTAACCTTTTGAGTGAACGTAAATGAAATGCTCACAAGGTAACCAAACAGACTGGTAACAAACAGGACCATTATACTACAAGAGTGTGCATAAAGACAATCAGAACCAGCAAAGGAAACTGAAAAAAATCTTTCTCAAAACGTGAAGTATAAATCTTAAGGATTCTTTAAATAAAATATAAACAAGATACAATCAAGATTCTTCTAGCCTGTCATCATATAAACATGGCACCTTAACTGGTAACGGTAAAGGAATGGCTTCATTCTGAATAAGTATTTTGATTTACTTTTCAACACTGAGAATTCGTCTAATATACCACTGGCACAAAATGTATTTCTGGGTAACACAACTGAAAAATTGGACAATAAACATCGAACTCCATGATCTCAATTATCATAAGAAAAAACTAAACACGACCATTTTTTTTACGTTTGAGCCTCTCACTAAGAATGGACCACATCTGCCACCTTAGGATCCTCTGAGCACAATGTTTGTCTCTTCGTCCTGGACACTGTGGCACTCTGGCAGAGCTCAGCCGTCAACGTGGTGAGGTTTCTTTACTGACTCTCCCTGAGACGGGTTGTGTTTGGCTGGCCGTGATGCCTCACGTTGTGCTGAACGTACAGCAGAGGTTATCTTGGCTGGCATGAAGTCTTACATCCCGTCTTCTACCAAATCTTTCTCCTCCAGTCATGGGGTGATGACTCTAGTACTGATGCCTGTCGCAATCTTACCAAGCCACGAAACTCCTATATCTGCTTGAAATTACTACTAAGTTGTTTTCGTAAAGTAAATCACATCTTCATAAAAAAGTGTGTTGACCTGACTTACTGAAAATTTCTCTAAAACATCTCCAAGCAACTTCTATAACTCAACCTTTCCTCCTTCCGACCTGACTATTTTCTTACTAACTCGGCAAGTGATCAGGTAGCTCTTTTCCAGCAATCTCTTTTCCTCTAACTCAGCTTCTAATCCTCCGCCATTATCTCTCCTGCTAAACCTATGCCGTCTCCTTGTTCAAGGTCTTCCAGATACTCTTCCAGCTCCAGCCAGACAAGACACTGATCCTGGTTCGCATATTTCGCTTCTGTCCAACAAATGCCGAATTTTTCCTTCTGCTTGGAAGCTTGTGTCGGTGCAGCCCATAGATAAGGAAACTGTTTTAACACCTCCAGCTATGGCCCCATACCTCTCACTTCTACCGTCTCTAAAGTCTTTGAAAATCTTAACTCTCACTTTCTCAAACATTTAGGATCGCATTCGCTTCTTACCAATCACCAATATGGCTTTCCCGGTGTTACGTCAACTTGTGATTTTTCCCTGTGATTCACCACTAGTCCTCCCAGGGATTGTGGTGAAACACCTGTCGTGGTCCTCGACATTGCCAAAGCACTTAGAAAAGTGTGACATAAACCTTCGCTTTTTACATTCTCTTCCTCTGGTTTTTCTGCTTCTCTCTGTTCCCTAAAGCAGAACTTCCTCGCTAGCAGCAGTCGTCGATAGAGCCACTTTCCCTCCTCACCTTGAACATTCTCTTTTTCTTGGGTATCAATGATGGTTTACTTTCTTCCTCACAGCCTGTACGTTCTTATGATTCCACCTGACACACTTCAGCTCACTTTCCCTCCCCTTCTACTAATGTTCGTTCTCTTTCTCGCACAGAGCATATTCTTCTCTCAGTGCAAACCTGTGCAGCATCTAGAGAGGTGATGCAGTAACCTACATAAAATTCATAGAGTTAAAACAATTTCTCAGCGAGTCCTTCGTTTCCCTCTGTCAGCTAACAAAACAAGACACTCTAACTAGGTAACAACTTCAACATGCTGGTCATGACCAATATCCTCCACTTCTAGAAACCCTACCTGATCAACATCACAAAGTCTGCTTCCTACAACCTGCAAGTCTTGTACAGGTGTCGTCATTTTTCTTGTTGGGTCTGCGTCATATCTACAGAAGTTCCATTCGCGTAGTATATAGTACAGCTGATTCCTCCTTCATCTCTTTATTAATCAAAAAGGAATCAAAATCCTTCCGTCTCATTAATGTTCGAGGCATCAACTCTTGAACCATTCCTTTCTGTAAACCTTGATGTTGCTGCTCTTCTCTGTGTAATGTGTCCCCATCCTCAAGGCATTGCACGCCTTTGGTTGCTGCTTCCCACAGTTTCTCTTTGGAAACCAGCCAGCCGAGGACTGACCGCTATACCTCCTTCCTCCCTCTAATAATTAAGCTGTGGAATCCCCTTCCTCCTCTCGTCCCTCTTCCTATTACCTCTCAACCTTCAATACTCAGGTCTACACACCTGCGAAGCCATGATCAAATTCTACTCTCTGCTGTTCTCACTTTATTCCCTTCACACCTGATATTATGGCCTTTGATCGTGTCAAGTTTTGCCCATGTGACGCTCTCTCTCTCTCTCTCTCTCTCTCTCTCTCTCTCTCTCTCTCTCTCTCTCTCTCTCTCTCTCTATGTGTGATGTCTCCATGGTTGTTTAATTTGTTTATGGATGGGGTTGTTAGGGAGGTGAATGCAAGAGTTTTGGAAAGAGGGGCAAGTATGAAGTCTGTTGGGGATGAGAGAGCTTGGGAAGTGAGTCAGTTGTTGTTCGCTGATGATACAGCGCTGGTGGCTGATTCATGTGAGAAACTGCAGAAGCTGGTGACTGAGTTTGGTAAAGTGTGTGGAAGAAGAAAGTTAAGAGTAAATGTGAATAAGAGCAAGGTTATTAGGTACAGTAGGGTTGAGGGTCAAGTCAACTGGGAGGTGAGTTTGAATGGAGAAAAACTGGAGGAAGTGAAGTGTTTTAGATATCTGGGAGTGGATCTGGCAGCGGATGGAACCATGGAAGCGGAAGTGGATCATAGGGTGGGGGAGGGGGCGAAAATTCTCGGGGCCTTGAAGAATGTGTGGAAGTCGAGAACATTATCTCGGAAAGCAAAAATGGGTATGTTTGAAGGAATAGTGGTTCCAACAATGTTGTATGGTTGCGAGGCGTGGGCTATGGATAGAGTTGTGCGCAGGAGGATGGATGTGCTGGAAATGAGATGTTTGAGGACAATGTGTGGTGTGAGGTGGTTTGATCGAGTGAGTAACGTAAGGGTAAGAGAGATGTGTGGAAATAAAAAGAGCGTGGTTGAGAGAGCAGAAGAGGGTGTTTTGAAGTGGTTTGGGCACATGGAGAGGATGAGTGAGGAAAGATTGACCAAGAGGATATATGTGTCGGAGGTGGAGGGAGCAAGGAGAAGAGGGAGACCAAATTGGAGGTGGAAAGATGGAGTGAAAAAGATTTTGTGTGATCGGGGCCTGAACATGCAGGAGGGTGAAAGGAGGGCAAGGAATAGAGTGAATTGGAGCGATGTGGTATACCGGGGTTGACGTGCTGTCAGTGGATTGAATCAAGGCATGTGAAGCGTCTGGGGTAAACCATGGAAAGCTGTGTAGGTATGTATATTTGCGTGTGTGGACGTATGTATATACATGTGTATGGGGGGGGTTGGGCCATTTCTTTCGTCTGTTTCCTTGCGCTACCTCGCAAACGCGGGAGACAGCGACAAAGTAAAAAAAAAAAAAAAAAAAATATATATATATATATATATATATATATATATATATATATATATTGGGAAGAATTCATATGTGATGGAGCCTACTGAACTCACTATAGGTCTTGCTGGAAAATTCTGTTTATGTGTTTTGATAAGTCCATACATATATGGCAATGAAGGGGACAAAGATGACAAGCTTTTGATAAGAGAAGTGTTCAGCAAAGTGTTCAGCAAAGAAATCATTTTATAGAGTTGAGCCCAAACCTCCCATTGACACCAATAATCTTTTAGTTCTCCCTTTTAATAATAATTTCACTTTGCTTCCCATGTTGCTTAAACCCTTTAATGTAAATGTTGCCTTTAGCAACAATAATACTATAAAGAATATCTTAATCAGGAATTCACCAGAAAATTCACTTGGATGCATCTATAAAGTTCCTTGTGGAAAATGTGATAAATTTTATGTTCGTCTGACTGGTAAAGAACTTTCTGTTAGACTTAAGCAATATAAATATAGTATAAGAACAGGACAGGAATCAAATGCCTTGTCTAATCACGTTAAAAACTATGATCATTGTATTGACTGGAGTAACGCCATCTCAGTTATTAACTCTAACTCTATTACCAAGAGAAATATCATTGAATCTTCTATTATTAAATACACAAAGAATTATAATCTTAATATTAGTGATGGGCTATAGAAATTAGATAACTTTATTGTTGATAAAATCTGCAAAATGTTAAGTTTATGAACGCTCGTTGTATGTTTTGGACAATCATTATTAACTCTATTACCAAGAGAAATATCACTGAATCTTCTTATATCAAATATACAAAGAATTATAATCTTAATATTAGTGATGGTCTATACAAATTAGATAACTTTGTTGTTGATCAAATTTGTAAAATGATTAGTTTATGAACGCTCGTTGTTTGTTTTGGACAATCATATGTTTACCAAATGGCGTCCTAGCTTCGTCTCTTCGATGTATATCAACTGATTTATATTTCTCTCTTGTGTCTCCCCTGATGATGTAATCATTACACAAAAGTGCACTTGGGAACCTTATCGTGTTTCATTTTCCCCGTGGACTCATAGGAATATATATATTTATATATATATATATATATATATATATATATATATATATATATATATATATATATATATATATATATATATATTATCGAGGATGTAAGGCATGTGTACGTGTAGGAAGAGAGGAAAGTGATTGGTTCTCAGTGAATGTAGGTTTGCGGCAGGGGTGTGTGATGTCTCCATGGTTGTTTAATTTGTTTATGGATGGGGTTGTTAGGGAGGTGAATGCAAGAGTTTTGGAAAGAGGGGCAAGTATGAAGTCTGTTGGGGATGAGAGAGCTTGGGAAGTGAGTCAGTTGTTGTTCGCTGATGATACAGCGCTGGTGGCTGATTCATGTGAGAAACTGCAGAAGCTGGTGACTGAGTTTGGTAAAGTGTGTGAAAGAAGAAAGTTAAGAGTAAATGTGAATAAGAGCAAGGTTATTAGGTACAGTAGGGTTGAGGGTCAAGTCAATTGGAAGGTGAGTTTGAATGGAGAAAAACTGGAGGAAGTGAAGTGTTTTAGATATCTGGGAGTGGATCTGGCAGCGGATGGAACCATGGAAGCGGAAGTGGATCATAGGGTGGGGGAGGGGGCGAAAATTCTGGGAGCCTTGAAGAATGTGTGGAAGTCGAGAACATTATCTCGGAAAGCAAAAATGAGTATGTTTGAAGGAATAGTGGTTCCAACAATGTTGTATGGTTGCGAGGCGTGGGCTATGGATAGAGTTGTGCGCAGGAGGATGGATGTGCTGGAAATGAGATGTTCGAGGACAATGTGTGGTGTGAGGTGGTTTGATCGAGTAAGTAACGTAAGGGTAAGAGAGATGTGTGGAAATAAAAAGAGCGTGGTTGAGAGAGCAGAAGAGGGTGTTTTGAAATGGTTTGGGCACATGGAGAGAATGAGTGAGGAAAGATTGACCAAGAGGATATATGTGTCGGAGGTGGAGGGAACGAGGAGAAGAGGGAGACCAAATTGGAGGTGGAAAGATGGAGTGAAAAAGATTTTGTGGGATCGGGGTGAAAGGAGGGCAAGGAATAGAGTGAATTGGAGCGATGTGGTATACCGGGGTTGACGTGCTGTCAGTGGATTGAATCGGGGCATGTGAAGCGTCTGGGGTAAACCATGGAAAGCTGTGTAGGTATGTATATTTTGCGTGTGTGGACGTATGTATATACATGTGTATGGGGGTGGGTTGGGCCATTTCTTTCGTCTGTTTCCTTGCGCTACCTCGCAAACGCGGGAGACAGCGACAAAGCAAATATATATATATATATATATATATATATATATATATATATATATATATATATATATATATATATATATATATATACCACAATTGATTGCTGTTTCCCGCGTTAGCGAAGAAGCACCAGGATACAGACGAAGAAAGATACATCCACTCACACATATATACACATATACACTATCATTTATTTATCATACTTAATCGCCGTCTCCCGCGTCACTGAGGAAGTGTAAGGAAACAGACGAGGAATGGCCCAACCCACTCACGTACACATGTGTATACATATACTCCCATACACGCATATATACATACATATACATTTCACCGTATACATAACATATACATATATACACATGTACATGTTCATACTTGCTGCCTTCAACCATTCCCGTCGCCACCCCGCCACACATGAAATAGCATCCCCCCTCCCCAACCAGCGAGGTTGCGCCGGGAAAAGACAAAAAAGGCCACATTCGTTCACACTCAGTCTCTAAATGGCATGTGTAATGCTCACTATCCACATCCAGGCCCCACAGACCTTTCCATGGTTTACCTCAAACGTTTCACATGCCCTGGTTCAGTCCACTGACCCAAGAATAAAACATCATTCCAATTCACTCTATTCCATGCAAACCTTTCATCTTCCTGCATGTTCAAGCCCTAATCGCTCAAAATCTTTTTCACTCCATCCTTCCACCTCCAATTTGGTCTCCCACTTCTTGTTCCCTAAACCTCTAACACATATATCCTCTTTGTCAATCTTTCCTCACTCATTCTCTGCATATCTTCACAATATTTCAATACAGCCCCTTCTGCTCTCTGAACCACACTCTTTATATTTCCACACATCACTCTTACCCTTTCAATATTTAGTGGATCAAACCACCTCACAACACATATTGTCCTCAAACATTTCATTTGCAACACAGCATGTTCTTCCGCACAACCCCATCTATAGCCCATACCTCGCAACCACATCATATCATTTGAACCACTATTCCTTCAAACATACCCATTTTTGCCCTTCGTGATAATGTTCTCTCTTTCCACACATTCCTCATCACTCCCAGAACCTTCGACCCCTCCACGGTTCCATTCGCTGCCAAGTCCACTCCCAGATATCTAAAACATTGCACTTCCAATTCTTCTCCATTCAAACCTAGATCCCAACTGACTTGTCCCTCACCCCTGCTGAACCTAATAACCTTGCTTTTATTCGCATTCACACTTAACTTTCTCCTTTCCCACTCTTCCAAATTCAGTCATCATCTTCTGCAGCTTCTTACTCGAATCATCCACCAGGGCTGTTTCATCGGCGATCAACAACTGACTCACTTTCCAAAGCCTCTCATTCTCAACAGACTGCATACTCGCCCCTCTCCCTCACTACCCCATTCATAAGCAAAGTAAACAAGTATGGTGATATCACACATACTGCCGTAGACCGACCTTCACTGAGAACCATTCACTCTCCTCTCTTCCTACTCGTACACACAATTTGATAAAAAATCCAATAACTCTACCAGCAGCTTACCTCCCTCACTATAATTCTTAAGACATTCCTTAAAATATCTGTCTCAGCCCTTCTCCAGATCCATAAATGCTACATACAAATCCATTAGTTTTTCTAAGTATTTCTCACATACATTCTTCAAAGCAAACACCTGATGCACACATCCTCTACCATTTCTGAAACCACACTGCTCCTCCTCAATCTGATGCTATGTACACGCTTTCACCCTCTCAGTCAATACCCTCCCATAAAACTTACCAGGTATACTTACCAAACTTATCCCTCTGTAGTTTGACCACTCATCTTTATCCCCTTTGTGGCACTATACATGTATCCCGCCAATCCTCGGGCACTTCGCCACGATCTATACATACAATGAATATCCTTACCAACCAATCAACAACACACTCACCCCCTTTCTTAAATTCAACTGCAATACCGTCTACTCCCGCCGCCTTGTCGCATTTCATCTTCTGCAAGGCTTTCATCATTCTTATCTCTTCACCAAACTACTCTCCATGACTCTCTCAATTTGCATACCACCTGACCATAACATCCTACATTTGCCACTCTATCATCAAACACATTTCACAATTCTTCGAGATACTCATTCCATCTCCTCATTTCATCAACACCTGTTATCACTTCCCCTTTCATCCCCTTTACCGATATGCCCATTAATTCTATTGTTTTTCGTACATCATTTGCCTTCTTCCAAAACATCTTTTATTCTCCCTAAAGTTTAACGATATTCTTTAACCCAAGCTCTCATTTTCCCTCTTTTTCAACGCCTGCACCTTCCTTTTGAAATCATGCCGCTTTCTCTTATACATCTCCCAATCATTTGCACTCCTTCGTGTAAGTACTGCCAAAACGCCTCTCTTTCCTGTTTCACTGGCAACCCTACTTCATCCCACCACTCACTACCCTTTCTAATGTGCCCACCTATCACATGCCACGGCCATCTCTTACACATGCCATTAATGCATCCCTAAACACCTCGCATTCCTTATCCACTCACCTCACTTCATTTGCTCTCATCTTTTGCCATTCTACTCTCTATCTCTCCTGGTATTTTTTTTGTTTTTTGTTTTACACAAGTCTCCTTTCCATCACTCTCTTTTCCCGACATTGTTTCCTCTTTCTCGAAAACTAAAAATCTGAATTCACTCTCGACTCCACAACATAGTGATCAGACATCCTACCAGCTGCCCCACTCAACACATATGCTTCCAAAAGCCTCTCCTTTACACGACTATCAATCAATACGTAATCTAATAATGCCCGTTGACCATCTCTTTTACTCAAATACGTATACGTGTGTATATCTTTTTAAACCAGTGATTCCCAATCACCAGTCTATTTTCAGCACACACTTTCACAAGCTCTTCATCATTTCCATTCATAATACAGAATACTCCATGCGCACTAATTACATCCTCAGCTGCCATGTTTTTATCACCGCATTTAAGTCGCCCATTACTAATACCCGGTCTCGTGCACCAAATTGCTGACACCATCACTCAACTGCTCCCAAAACACTTACCTCTCATGGTCTTTCTTCTCATGACCAGGTGCATAGGCACGAATAATCATCGATCTCTTGCCATCCACTTTCAGTTTTACCAACATGAATCAAGATTTTAGTTCCTTATACTCTATCACACTCTCACAACTCCTGCTTCAGGAGTAGTGCTACTTCTTCCTTAGCTCTTGTCCTCTCACCAACCCCAAACCATTCTTCCCCTTTACCCTTGAGGTTCATTTCACTCAAGAGTCAGAACATCCAAGATTCTTTCCTCAAACATACTACCTATCTCTCCTCTCTTCTCATCTTGGTTACATCCACACACATTCACCGCTTGACTCTTTTTTTTCCGTCTCCCCCCCCCCCCCCAAGCTCCTGCTCCCTTTAGTCGCCTTCTACAACACGCGACGAATACGGAGGTAGATTTCTTTCTCTCCTTCCTCAGCGATATATATATATATATATATATATATATATATATATATATATATATATATATATATATATATATATATATATATTATCCCTGGGGATAGGGGAGAAAGAATACTTCCCACGTATTCCCTGCGTGTCGTAGAAGGCGACTAAAAGGGGAGGGAGCGGGGGGCTGGAAATCCTCCCCTCTCATTATTTTTTTTTTTTTTTTTTTCCAAAAGAAGGAACAGAGAAGGGGACCAGGTGAGGATATTCCTTCCAAGGGCCTGTTCTCTGTTCTTAACGCTACCTCGCTAACGCGGGAAATGGCGAATAGTTTGAAAAAAAAAAAAAAATATATATATATATATATATATATATATATATATATATATATATATATATATATATTATTCCGATTGATCTTTCCCTACAATACTGTAAGCTGCTTGCCGACAAATAGCTTTTCCGGTCACCAAAACAATCAACAAATCATTACATGATGGGAATGTGCCACATAAGTAGAGGCCAGCTAATTAACATCAATCTTTAAATAATTATATAAATTATTATGAGACATTTTCCTTTGAACTACCGTCCCATCAGCCTTACCTCAGTGTTAGGAAAAGTGTTAGAAACAATAATTAGACAAAATCATTAGATTCTGTGAAGGTTACTAGCCGATAACTGACCACAAACATAAGAGAATGTGGTTCAATCCTTGGGTCATGAACAACGTTTTCTGTTATTCTGTCATCACGCTGCTCGTGCTCTGTATTTATTCTCAACAGACGAATATCAGTCCGGTGCATTATTAATGACTTGTCCGTATACGAAATGTAATTGTAAATTTTTCCCATGCGAGTAGAGGAAGTAAACACACTCTACACACAAACTTCCCACCAACTTAAATGTAAACATCATAACATTCACAAGTTGTTTTCATATAACAAGGGACAACAAGATGTCTGCTGACTTTGTATCCTGGACTCTTATAAAAACTTCAATAAAGTGGCACATAAAAGGTAACGTTACTACACGAGAGGTTGGCACACGAGATCGCCACTGAGCGAGGATAACAGACCGGGTCACACAAGACGGAGTGTGGTAATAAAATGGGCAACATCAGACTGGCTTCATCACGCATCCACCACCTGCCTGATGGGACTCGCCAACAGAATCGCGAAATTTACCGACGACAAGAAAGTAGGAAACATTGTCCAGTCAGAGGAAGGCTGCCTTAGACCAGCTGTAGGAGTGGGTACTGACTTGACAAGTGTAGTTCTGTTGTAGACACGTGCAAAATGAATACCTTGTGTGAACATCTTCCTGGCTGCTGGAATAGTCGCTTACCGACTTGGTGACAACGACGTAATCACGAATACAAAATGGTTAGAAAACCATTATCAAAGGTTACAGACAACCATTATGAGAGGTTACAGAAAACATTATCAGAGGCTACAGAAAACCATTATGAGAGGTTACAGAAAACATTATCAGAGGTTACAGAAAACCATTATGAGAGGTTACAGAAAACATTATCAGAGGTTACAGAAAACAGGGACATGTAATGATTACAATAAGGACATTAAATACGTAAACACTACCTCTGCATACATTAGAGGCAACAGGAAGACATGACTCGTAGCTACAAATATAAACTACAAAAGAAAAGTCACAACATTCAACCTTTTCTAACACTCTCGTCAAACCTCCAATGGACGACGCTGTTCAGCTCTGGCCACATTCCTGCTCTGCTGTTCAGTGTCTCCCGCTATATTCATATGTTCTGTTACAGGTCTACTGTTAGATGATGTCCTTCCTGTGTACTCCCGTGTAACAAATCTGGCCAAACAAGACGACATACTAGAACAAACAGTAAGCCATTTCGACGACACGAAGATTCCTTCAGTTCGGACAGAGGATCAACGTCCAGAAATAAACATGTGAAGATAAAATGCAGGAGACGAGAGACCAGCATGTACGGACGTTATGCCACTCACATGCAGACTGGCTAAACGTTGGCATGGATTACCTCCAGATTTTGCAAGTGAAAACACCTTCACATAAAGACCAGATAAATATTTCTACAATATCTGATATCAGCAAATAATTCTGCTCATCAATTATCCTTCATCTTTCAACTTTACCAGTCTTATCGTTCAGTGAGGTGATCGTTAACATGGGAGGAGACCTTTACCTCGTCTTCACTTTCTTATGGAACATCCGAGACAGTATGTATCCTTCCCCAGCACCACAGGGTGGGGGTTACTCTCATCTTTTTCTTTCCAGCAGTTGAGCCGGAGGGAGAGGTGGACGGTGATATGTCTTCTCTTTATCATCCTTGTGTCTACATCTACGTATGTTAAGAACAAGTTTCCTGTAGATAACTTCATCAGATCTCCTATCATTATCTGTCCATCCCACGTGCTCCCCTCCCATCCATACTTCCTTCACGCCCCCCTCCCACCCCGACAACCTCCACGCCCCCTCTCATCTCCACTAACTCCACGTCCAGTCCCATCTCCACTTCCTCCACGTTGCCCTCGCCACCAGTGGGTCTGCCCGTACTGCCACCTGATCCATCTCTACCTCCCTTGCAACAATATAACATACAAGCCTTCCCTCACCCCCGGTACCTGCGCGTCTCCTCCTACCCCCATTCTTGCACGTCTCCTCCCCCACTCCCTCCTGCTTATCCCCTACCACACGTGCCCCTCGTTCACTGCTACCATGGTCTTACACCATCAAAACAGGTAACGTGTTTATAGACCATCAAGCCACCTGTTATCACCCTGTCCATCTACCCCACTCTCCTGTACCCTCCTCCCAACCTCCTTCTTCCTGCTGCACACACCAACATACATACCACCCCACACACCAACATACATACCACCCCACACACCAACATACATACCACCTCACACACCAACATACATACCAACCCACACACCAACATACATACCACCCCACACACCAACATACATACCACCCCACACACCAACATACATACCACCCCACACACCAACATACATACCACCTCACACACCAACATACATACATACCACCCCACACACCAACATACCACCCCACACACCAACATACATACCACCCCACACACCAACATACATACCACCTCACACACCAACATACATACCACCCCACACACCAACATACATACCACCCCACACACCAACATACATACCACCCCACACACCAACATACATACCACCCCACACACCAACATACCACCCCACACACCAACATACCACCCCACACACCAACATACATACCACCCCACACACCAACATACATCCCCACACACCAACATACATACCACCCCACACCAACATACCACCCCACACACCAACATACATCCCCACACACCAACATACATACCACCCCACACACCAACATACCACCCTACACATCAACATACATTCTACACCACACACCAACATACATACCACCCCACACACCAACATACATTCCACCCCACACAACAACATACATACCACCCCAAACACCAACATACATACCACCCCACACACCAACATACATTCCACCCCACACAACATCATACATACCACACAATGCATCAACATACATACCACCCCACACACCATCATACATACCACACCACACACCAACATACACACACCAACATATATACCACCCCATACACCAACAACTTACATCACATCGCACACAACATCATACATACGACACAGCACACCAACATACATACATACATACCACCCCACACACCAACATACATCCCACCCCAAACAAAATCATACATCTCACCTCACACAGCAACATACATACCACCCCACACACCAACATACATCCCGCCCCACACAACATCATACATGCCACCCCACACATCAACATACATCACCCCCACACACCAACATATATCACACCCCACACATACATCATGTCAGTACACAATACACCAACTGTAATCACATATGTCCACACATTAAGCAGGTGAGGACAATAGCAAGGTGTGTGGTGTGAAGGTACGGCACTTGCACGTAACAGCCGAGCCCTGATCACGTCATCACAGCCGAGCGTCGTGCTCAAGGGTCAGTTCGTCGTGCTTGAGGACCTGAGGAAGACAACAACGGACAGGTTGGCTACGGTAGCCACATGACGTGAGGGGAGGCAGGAAGGAGTGTGGTACAGAGGGGGAGGTGGACATATCGGGCCAGCCATCAGCAGAACTTGTTAACCCAACCATTACACCAGCAGGACCCCCAGCCATGACTACATGGTCCACCACGCCACCCTCACACTCCGGGAACACTTCCTTGTACTATCGTCCTTACTCTCAGAGAGAGAGAGAGAGAGAGAGAGAGAGAGAGAGAGAGAGAGAGAGAGAGAGAGAGAGAGAGAGAGAGTTACATAGATAAACAGACCACACAGACCTAAGGTCCAAGTGAGGTGGTCTGGCCTTACTTCTACTTAAAAAAAATATCGTCTCCTTAAAAGCAGTCGAAGAAAAGGCAACGCAAAGGACTGAAAACAGGTAGAAAAAATACCTTGCAGGATCATTATGCCTGAAGGAAATGTTTATGGTAAAGTCATCAGGTAGAATGAACATGAACACGTCATGCGTCCCATCACCAACGCCATGCATCTCTTCACTTTGTGTTATAAAGACCACTACGTTATACACCACTACGTTATGATGACTGAGTCAATAAATTATTCCATACCGGAGAATGACACGTGATGATCAAGCCTAATTATGAAGATATTAAGGCTGTTGATCTGAACAATATTTTCTGGGAGTTTATTCCACGCATCAATAATGTTGCTGGAAAAGACATATTTCGTACTGGCCAGATTATCTTGCTGACCTCTGAGATTTAGTCCATTTCCTCTCGTTGGTAATGCTGGAGCTGCTGTAAAGAAAGATTCAATATCGACGTTGTTGAATCTTTAAAAGATTTCAAAACTCTTATCAATTCATCCCAGAGGCGACTCTTGCTTAAGAAGAACAAGTTCAAATCTCTCAGTCTCTCCTCATATGTTTTGTTACGCAAGGAAGGAATCAATCTAGTTGCTCTTCGCTGCATTGCTTCCAATTTAAGAATATCCTTGCTTAAATGGGCGGCCCAAAACTGCACTAACCAGACTTGGGTGTAGCGTCAATATCACATCCTTGCTTTTGTACGTAAGATTCTGTTAATAAATCCTAACATCCTATTAGCTGTCTTGGCAGCGTCATTACAATGCTGGGAGAATCTGAAGTTATTGAAGACAGTGAACCCTACATCTCTCACACTAGGTAGGGGTGTCCTTTATCTTGTGGACCACCATCACTTCAAAATCTATTGTTTTTTGTTTGGGGTTTCCTAGGGGTAACAGCTGACATTTGTTGAGGTTAAATGACATTGCCCATTTCAAATTTTATCTAGATCCTCTTGTCATCTTAGACTATTTTCTTCACTTGAGAGAGAGAGAGAGAGAGAGAGAGAGAGAGAGAGAGAGAGAGAGAGAGAGAGAGAGAGAGAGAGAGAGAGAGAGAGTGCCTGCCAGTAAGTTGGCATCAACTGTGGCACTGACCAAGTGTGGCATCTGATGAGTGACAGGTGTAGTGCCTAGTGACATGGTGGCACTGGTCCAGTGTGCTGGACGCTGGAGTTTACCTGGAGGTTCTTTATCCCAAAACTTGGGCTAATTCTCAGCTGTTGAGTTGGGTCGTTGGTTGGCCAAGGTGTTGGAAGCCGCGGCCTGCAGGCCCATGTGACCATTACAACTTGACTGGTCTGGATGTCTGCGTACATGTTGATGGAACATCGTCATATGTTGCTACAAGCAATGTCTTGACAAAGTTTCAGCCCCGGATGTTCAAGATGTTTTCCCTTCTTACGCCCATCACATCTTTTGATTCCACTGGCAATATTTTAAAGGGTCTTGCGTGTCTCTCGCGCCAACTGGGAATTATTTCTGCCTATAGTTTGCGAACCGTGGCCTCCAGGGTCTCCCAAGCGTTACTTACGCTATACCTCCCCCATCTGTGCTCGACAGTACAGCCTCACTACCTTCACTCCTTCAACGTGTTAGTAAGGATGTTAGTAAGATGTCTCCGCTAATTTTCTCATGATTTCCAACCTTAAAAGTGATTACTATTAGTTCACAGCAGTATTCTGTTCGCGGGAATATAGGAATAACATGGGCTGGTTTCCAGTCAGTTGGCACCTGACCATCCGATAGAGATTTGTTGACTATTTTTGTTATGGTGTACATCAGGTGACCCCTGACCTCCTGTACGTACAGATCTGGGGGCCAAGTTATCTGGGCAGGTGGATTTAATTGGTCCAGGTATTCAAGTACTTCTCAACTCTTGATTTCTCTAACTTTCAACTCTTCTTCATCAGATCCTGAAATATTGTCACTGGTTGTGGTATATGAGATATTTGTGGTGACGAACACAGCTATGGTAACCCTGGTTGTGGTGACGAACACAGCTATGGTAACCCTGGTTGTGGTGACGAACACAGCTATGGTAACCCTGGTTGTGGTGACGAACACAGCTATGGTAACCCTGGTTGTGGTGACGAACACAGATATGGTAACCCTGGTTGTGGTGACGAACACAGCTATGGTAACCCTGGTTGTGGTGACGAACACAGCTATGGTAACCCTGGTTGTGGTGACGAACACAGATATGGTAACCCTGGTTGTGGTGACGAACACAGCTATGGTAACCCTGGTTGTGGTGACGAACACAGCTATGGTAACCCTGGTTGTGGTGACGAACACAGCTATGGTAACCCTGGTTGTGGTGACGAACACAGATATGGTAACCCTGGTTGTGGTGACGAACACAGCTATGGTAACCCTGGTTGTGGTGACGAACACAGCTATGGTAACCCTGGTTGTGGTGACGAACACAGCTATGGTAACCCTGGTTGTGGTGACGAACACAGCTATGGTAACCCTGGTTGTGGTGACGAACACAGATATGGTAACCCTGGTTGTGGTGACGAACACAGATATGGTAACCCTGGTTGTGGTGACGAACACAGCTATGGTAACCCTGGTTGTGGTGACGAACACAGATATGGTAACCCTGGTTGTGGTGACGAACACAGATATGGTAACCCTGGTTGTGGTGACGAACACAGCTATGGTAACCCTGGTTGTGGTGACGAACACAGCTATGGTAACCCTGGTTGTGGTGACGAACACAGCTATGGTAACCCTGGTTGTGGTGACGAACACAGCTATGGTAACCCTGGTTGTGGTGACGAACACAGATATGGTAACCCTGGTTGTGGTGACGAACACAGATATGGTAACCCTGGTTGTGGTGACGAACACAGCTATGGTAACCCTGGTTGTGGTGACGAACACAGCTATGGTAACCCTGGTTGTGGTGACGAACACAGCTATGGTAACCCTGGTTGTGGTGACGAACACAGCTATGGTAACCCTGGTTGTGGTGACGAACACAGCTATGGTAACCCTGGTTGTGGTGACGAACACAGCTATGGTAACCCTGGTTGTGGTAACCCACGGCATAAGGACATAGATCGAATCCCAGTGACGCAGGCCGATCACAAGAAGTGAAGACGAGCCGATCACAACTCGAGACCGCCGATCACGAGAACTGAAGACGAGCCGATCACAACTCGAGACCGGCCGATCACGAGAACTGGAGGGGTAATATTACCCCTGGTGACTGCACGTGCTCTGAAGATCACCACTGGGTCCCACACACCCTGTGGTGATGATGATGTACCACCGGTGTGAGACTTCAGATGTCACCTGTGGTGATGATGATGTACCACCGGTGTGAGACTTCAGATGTCACCTGTGGTGATGATGATGTACCACCGGTGTGAGACTTCAGATGTCACCTGTGGTGATGATGATGTACCACCGGTGTGAGACTTCAGATGTCACCTGTGGTGATGATGATGTACCACCGGTGTGAGACTTCAGATGTCACCTGTGGTGGTGATGATGTACCACCGGTGTGAGACTTCAGATGTCACCTGTGGTGATGATGATGTACCACCGGTGTGAGACTTCAGATGTCACCTGTGGTGATGATGATGTACCACCGGTGTGAGACTTCAGATGTCACCTGTGGTGGTGATGATGTACCACCGGTGTGAGACTTCAGATGTCACCTGTAGTGATGATGATGTACCACCGGTGTGAGACTTCAGATGTCACCTGTGGTGGTGATGATGATGTACCACCGGTGTGAGACTTCAGATGTCACCTGTAGTGGTGATAATACATGGTGTGTGTGGTGTAGGAGACGAGGTGGTGTGAGGACCACGGTGTCCTGACGTCACTTTATGATGTCATCTCGCTACATGTTGGCCGAGGACACAGGAGGAGTGACCTTCCCATGGATGGGTGACATCAACCACTGGCCCGCCGCTTCTGGTGATACAACAGATGTTTACTTGATACATTCCCACCAGACCAAGCTGTAATACAGCAATACACGTAGCCTCATGTCTCTTCTGTCTGCCTCATAATGAGACCTCATGAGTTATATCATATCGAAAGATCTGCTTTAACACTGAAAAATGACTCCCTCACACTTCCATCACCCCTCCCTCACACTTCCACCACCCCTCCCTCACACTTCCATCACCTCTCCCTCACACTTCCATCACCCCTCCCTCACACTTCCATCACCCCTCCCTCACACTTCCATCACCCCTCCCTCACACTTCCATCACCCCTCCCTCACACTTCCATCACCCCTTCCCTCACACTTCCATCACCCCTGCCTCACACTTCCATCACCCTTCCCTCACACTTCCATCACCCCTCCCTCACACTTCCATCACCCCTCCCTCACACTTCCATCACCCCTCCCTCACACTCCATCACCCCTCTCACACACTTCCATCACCCCTCCCTCACACTTCCATCACCCCTCCCTCACACTTCCATCACCCCTTCCCTCACACTTCCATCACCCCTCCCTCACACTTCCATCACCCCTCCCTCACACTTCCATCACTCCTCCCTCACACTCCATCACCCCTCTCACACACTTCCATCACCCCTCCCTCACACTTCCATTACCCCTCCCTCACACTTCCATCACCCCTCCCTCACACTTCCATCACCCCTCCCTCACACTTCCATCACCCCTCCCTCACACTTCCATCACCCCTCCCTCACACTTCCATCACCCCTCCCTCACACTTCCATCACCCCTCCCTCACACTGGCAGACAACGACCAGTCTGACAATGGATGAATTACCACTGCAAGTGTGCCGGACACGCGATCTCGAGACCGGCCGAACACAGGTACTCGAGACCGGCTGAACACAGGTACTCGAGACCGGCCGAACACAGGACCGCGAGACCGGCAGAACACAGGAACTCGGGACCGGCCGAACACAGGTACTCGAGACCGGCCGAACACAGGAACTCCGAGACCAGCCGAACACAGGTACTCGAGACCGGCTGAACACAGGTACTCGAGACCAGCCGAACATAGGTACTCGAGACCGGCCGAACACAGGTACTCGAGACCGGCCGAACACAGGTACTCGAGACCGGCCGAACACAGGTACTCGAGACCGGCCGAACACAGGTACTCGAGACCGGCCGAACACAGGAATGCGAGACCAGCCGAACACAGGAGCTCGAGGCCAGACGAACACAGGTACTCGAGACCAGCCGAACACGAACTAGAGAACAACCGAACACAGGAAATCGAGACCAGCCGAACACAGGAAATCGAGACCAGCCGAACACAGGAAATCGAGACCAGCCGAACACAGGAACTTGAGACCGGCCGAACACAGGAACTCGAGACCAGCGGAACACAGGAACTCGAGACCAGCGGAACACAGGTACTCGAGACCGGCCGAACACAGGAACTCGAGACCAGCCGAACACAGGTACTCGAGACCAGCCGAACACAGGAGCTCGAGACCAGCCGAACACAGGAACTAGAGACCAGCCTAACACAGGTACTCGAGACCGGCCGAACACAGGTGCTCGAGACCAGCCGAACACAGGAACTCGAACCAGCCGAACACAGGAACTCGAGGCCAGACGAACACAGGTACTCGAGACCAGCCGAATACAGGAACTCCGAGACCAGCCGACCACAAGAACTCGAGACATGCAGAGAACAGGAACTCGAGACCAGCCGAACGCAGGAACTCGAGACCAGCCGAACACAGGAACTCCGAGACCAGCCGACCATAAGAACTCGAGACATGCAGAGAACAGGAACTCGAGACCAGCAGAACACATTAACTCGAGACTAGCTAAACACAGGAACTCAAGACCAGCCGTACATAGGAACTCGAGGCCATCTGAACACAGAAACTCGAAACCAGACGAACACAGGAACTTGAGACCACCAGAACACGAACTCGAGACCAGCCGAACACAGGAACTCGACACCAGCTGAAAACAGGTACTGGCGACCAGATGAACATAGGGATTCACGACCAGCCGAACACAGGAACTCGAGACCAGCCGAACACAGGAACTCGAGACCAGCCGAACACAGGAACTCGAGACCAGCTGAACACAGGAACTCGAGACCAGCCGAACACAGGAACTCGAGACCAGCTAAAAACCAGAATTTGTTATGAGTGGCAAGAGTGTAGTAACTTCCAGGTATGTACGTAGAGTGGAAACCCTTAGGGTTAGGTTAGGTAACATGACCCCTCACGACATATTGAGGCTGGTGAATCACCAGTGATAGTGGTGGTGGAGGTGATGACGACAGTGGTGGTGGTGGTGGTGGTGAGGACAATGGTCGTGACAGTTGTAATGGTGGAAGTGATGGTGGTGATAATGGTGTTGGTGTTGATGACGATAGTGATGGTGGTGGTGAAAATGGTGGTGATGGTGGTGATAATGGTGGTAGTAATGATGATGGCAACGATGGCGGTGGTGGTGGTGACGCTAATGGTGGTGACGATGGTGGTGGTGGTGGTGATGGTGACGATGGTGATGGTTGGGGTGGTAGTGGTGGTGACGGTGGTGGTGGCGATCGTCGTCGTCGTGATGGTGATGATGGTGATGATGATGGTGGTGGTGACGATGGTGGTGATGGTGTTGGTGATGGTGGTGGTGACGATGGTGGTGGTGGTGGTGATGGTGATGGTGTTGGTGATGGTGGTGGTGATGGTGGTGATGATGGTGGTGGCGGTGGTGATGATAATGGTGTTGGTAGCGGTGACGATGACGATGATGGCGATGATAATGGTGGTGACGATGGTAGAGGAGGTGATGGTGACGATTGTGATGGTGTTGGTGATAATGGTGGTGGTGACGATTGTGATGGTGTTGGTGATAATGGTGGTGGTGACGATGGTGGTGGTGGTGGTGATGGTGATGGTGGTGACGATGGTTGTGGTGGTGGTGATGGTGGTGATCATGATGGCGGTAGTGACGATGGTGATGGTGATGGTGGTGACGATGGTTGTGGTGGTGGTGATGGTGATGGTGGTGACGATGGTTGTGGTGGTGGTGATGGTGGTGATCATGATGGCGGTAGTGACGATGGTGATGGTGATGGTGGTGACGATGGTAGAGGAGGTGATGGTGACGATTGTGATGGTGTTGGTGATAATGGTGGTGGTGACGATTGTGATGGTGTTGGTGATAATGGTGGTGGTGACGATGGTGGTGATGGTGATGGTGGTGGTGACGATGGTTGTGGTGGTGGTGATGGTGATGGTGGTGACGATGGTTGTGGTGGTGGTGATGGTGGTGATCATGATGGCGGTAGTGACGATGGTGATGGTGATGGTGGTGACGATGGTAGAGGAGGTGATGGTGACAATTGTGATGGTGTTGGTGATAATGGTGGTGGTGACGATGGTGGTGGTGGTGGTGATGGTGGTGACGATGGTTGTGGTGGTGGTGATGGTGGTGATCATGATGGCGGTAGTGACGATGGTGATGGTGATGGCGGTGATTATGGTGGTGGTGGTGGTGGTGGTGGTGACGATGGTGGTGGTGATGGTGTGATTATGGTGTTGGTAGTGGTGACGATGGTAGAGGTGATGGTGATGGTGGGGATAATGATGGTGGTGGTGGTGGTGGAGGTGATGATAACGGTGTTGGTAGTGGTGACGATGATGGTGGTGATATTGGTGGTGACGATTGTGATGGCGGTGGTGATAATGATGGTGGTGGTGAAAATGGTGGTGGTGGTGACGATGGTAGTGGTGGTGATGATGATAATGGTGTTGGTAATGGTGACGATGATGATGGTGGTGATGGTGGTGACAATGGTGGTGACGATGGTAGTGGTGGTGACGATGGTGATGGTGGTGGTATTGATAATGGTGGTGGTTATGGCAGTGATAATGGTGGTGGTGGTGATAATGGTGGTGGTGGTAGTGATAATGGTGGTGGTAGTGGTAGTGATAATGGTGGTGGTAATGGTTGTGATAATAATGGTGGTGGTGGTGGTAGTGATAATGGTGGTGGTGATGGTGGTGATAATAATGGTGGTGGTGGTGGTGGTGGTGGTGGTAGAAGTAGTAGTGATAATGGTGGTGGCGGTGGTGGTAGTAGTAGTAGTAGTAGTAGTAGTAGTAGTAGTAGTAGTAGTAGTAGTAGTAGTAGTAGTAGTGGTAGTAACAATGTTGATGGTGGTGGTGATAATAGTAGTGGTAGTGATAATTGTGGTGGTAATGACGATGTTGGTAGTGGTGGTAGTGATAATGGTGGTGGTGATAGTGATTACGGTGGTAGTGGTAGTGGTGGTGGGTCAGGTGGGGCCATAATGCACCACTATCGACCTTGAGACAGAAACTAGCATCACTGACCCCACTACACCACACTAGTTCACTCCTCCAACACACCACACTAGTTCACTCCTCCAACACACCACACTAGTTCACCCCTCCAACACACCACACTAGTTCACTCCTCCAACACACCACACTAGTTCACTCCTCCAACACACCACACTAGTTCACTCCTCCTCCAACACACCACACTAGTTCACTCCTCCAACACACCACACTAGTTCACTCCTCCAACACACCACACTAGTTTACTCCTCCAACACACCACACTAGTTCACTCCTCCTCCAACACACCACACTAGTTCACTCCTCCAACACACCACACTAGTTCACTCCTCCAACACACCACACTAGTTCACTCCTCCAACACACCACACTAGTTCACTCCTCCAACACACCACACTAGTTCACTCCTCCTCCAACACACCACACTAGTTCACTCCTCCAACACACCACACTAGTTCACTCCTCCAACACACCACACTAGTTCACTCCTCCTCCAACACACCACACTAGTTCACTCCTCCAACACACCACACTAGTTCACTCCTCCTCCAACACACCACACTAGTTCACTCCTCCAACGCACCACACTAGTTCACTCCTCCAACACACCAAACCAGTTCACTCCTCCTCCTACACACCACACTAGTTCACTCCTCCAACACACCACACTAGTTCACTCCTCCAACACACCACACTAGTTCACTCCTCCAACACACCACACTAGTTTACTCCTCCAACACACCACATAATGAAGGTATCTCACACAAACACACATTGTCTGCACATAACAATATTCATGATCATTTTTTGTATATTGACAATATCATATATATAATGAGACACATTAATGTAAGACTGTAACGATCCTTTATAAATAAATATGTAAATACGTCTTCCAGATGGTGTGTGGCTAGTGTATGTACGTGGTTGTGACATGTTATTACAGATGGTGTATGGCTAGTGTATGTACGTGGTTGTGACATGTTATTACAGATGGTGTATGGCTAGTGTATGTACGTGGTTGTGACATGTTATTACAGATGGTGTGTGGCTAGTGTATGTACGTGGTTGTGACATGTTATTACAGATGGTGTATGGCTAGTGTATGTACGTGGTTGTGACATGTTATTACAGATGGTGTGTGGCTAGTGTATGTACGTGGTTGTGACATGTTATTACAGATGGTGTATGGCTAGTGTATGTACGTGGTTGTGACATGTTATTACAGATGGTGTATGGCTAGTGTATGTACGTGGTTGTGACATGTTATTACAGATGGTGTGTGGCTAGTGTATGTACGTGGTTGTGACATGTTATTACAGATGGTGTGTGGCTAGTGTATGTACGTGGTTTGTGACATGTTATTACAGATGGTGTGTGGCTAGTGTATGTACGTGGTTGTGACATGTTATTACAGATGGTGTATGGCTAGTGTATGTACGTGGTTGTGACATGTTATTACAGATGGTGTATGGCTAGTGTATGTACGTGGTTGTGACATGTTATTACAGATGGTGTATGGCTAGTGTATGTACGTGGTTGTGACATGTTATTACAGATGGTGTGTGGCTAGTGTATGTACGTGGTTGTGACATGTTATTACAGATGATGTGTGGCTAGTGTATGTACGTGGTTGTGACATGTTATTACAGATGGTGTGTGGCTAGTGTATGTACATGGTTGTGACATGTTATTACAGATGGTGTGTGTCTAGTGTATGTACGTGGTTGTGACATGTTATTACAGATGGTGTGTGGTTAGTGTATGTACGTGGTTGTGACATGTTATTACAGATGGTGTGTGGCTAGTGTATGTACGTGGTTGTGACATGTTATTACAGATGGTGTGTGGCTAGTGTATGTACGTGGTTGTGACATGTTATTACAGATGGTGTGTGGCTAGTGTATGTACGTGGTTGTGACATGTTATTACAGATGGTGTATGGCTAGTGTATGTACGTGGTTGTGACATGTTATTACAGATGGTGTGTGGCTAGTGTATGTACGTGGTTGTGACATGTTATTACAGATGGTGTGTGGCTAGTGTATGTACGTGGTTGTGACATGTTATTCCTGGCCCTGGCCAGGATGCCAGGCCACCTCAGGACTAACAAGACTCAATCCTAAAACTATCAGATGACGTAGATGGTCACCACTGAAACCAGAGCAGGCCACGACCATCCACCACCTGAGTGAGGCCAGCAGGACGACGCATCGTACCACACCACACCACCTGAGTGAGGCCAGCAGGACGACGCATCGTACCACACCACACCACCTGAGTGAGGCCAGCTGGACGACGCATCGTACCACACCACACCACCTGAGTGAGGCCAGCTGGACGACGCATCGTACCACACCACACCACCTGAGTGAGGGCAGCTGGACGACGCATCGTACCACACCACACCACCTGAGTGAGGCCAGCTGGACGACGCATCGTACCACACCACACCACCTGAGTGAGGCCAGCAGGACGACGCATCGTACCACACCACACCACTTGAGTGAAGCCAGCTGGACGAGCCTGCCCCCCCCCCCCCCCGACCATCGTACCACCTGGTTGTTACAGGGGTACAATGTAAGGCAGGCAAGGTGGCCACTGTCAAATTCACCAAGGACATGGACACACAGAGACGCCCAGGAAGATGTTAACGTCATATACTTGACGGCTAACTCCATCATCAGCTGGGTCTCTCTCTACCCCAGGAGACAGATGAAGATGTTGAGCGTCCAGCTGTGGAGGAGAACAGCTGTGCACTAGTCAAGCCACGGCCTCTGAACTACAAGGAAGGGGATGTTGCATGCGGAACATCTCACACTACATCATGATGACAGCGAACGACCTTTACCAACTGGTGAGCTACCATCTATATATCAACAACAACAAAAGTGACGTACAACATTCAGAACACATGAAAGTAAAGGTGAGTAATGTGGCAGTTGAGGGTATAACTGGTGTACATGAAGTGTTCAGTGTTGTGAATGGAAATGGAGAAGAGTTTGTGGATTTGTGTGCAGGGAAAAGACTGATGATTGGGAATACCTGGTTTAAAAAAAGAGATATACATAAGTGTACGTATGTGAGCAGGAGATGGCCAAGGGGCATTATTGGATTACACGTTAATTAATAGGTGTGTAAAAGAGATTTTTGAATGTTAATGTGCTGAGAGGGGCAGCTGGAGGGATGTCTGATCATTATCTTGTGGAGGTGAAGGGGAAAATTTCCCGAGATTTTCAATAAAAATAAAACAAAATCGGGGAGAAAAAGAGTGGTGGGGGAGTAAGTTAGCTTGGGGGAAAGGGACCCTTTTGTGAGGAAAATACCCGGAGAGATTAAAAACGGGAAAGGGAAAAAGGGTGAGAACAAAGGAGGTAAGGGGAGTGGGGGGGGGAAGGGATGTATTTAGGGAACCCGTGATGGATTGCGCAAAAGATGCTTTTTGGCATGAGAAGCGTGGGAGGTGGGTTGATTAGAAAGGGTAGTGAGTGGTGGGATTTAAGTACACCCACATTCTTCAAGGCTCCCAGAATTTTCGCCCCCTCCCCCACCCTATGATTCACTTCCGCTTCCATGGTTCCATCCGCTGCCAGATCCACTCCCAGATATCTAAAACACTTTACTTCCTCCAGTTTTTCTCCATTCAAACTTACCTCCCAAATGACTTGACCCTCAACCCTACTGTACCTAATAACCTTGCTCTTATTCACATTTACTCTTAACTTTCTTCTTTCACACACTTTACCAAACTCAGTCACCAGCTTCTGCAGTTTCTCACATGAATCAGCCACCAGCGCTGTATCATCAGCGAACAACAACTGACTCACTTCCCAAGCTCTCTCATTCACAACAGACTTCATACTTGCCGCTCTTTCCAAAACTCTTGCATTCACCTCCCTAACAACCCCATCCATAAACAAATTAAACAACCATGGAGACATCACACACCCCTGCCGCAAACCTACATTCACTGAGAACCAATCACTTTCCTCTCTTCCTACACGTACACATGCCTTACATCCTCGATAAAAACTTTTCACTGCTTCTAACAACTTGCCTCCCACACCATATATTCTTAATGCCTTCCACAGAGCATCTCCATCAACTGTATCATATGCCTTCTCCAGATCCATAAATGCTACATACAAATCCATTTGCTTTTCTAAATATTTCTCATATACATTCTTCAAAGCAAACACCTGATCCACACATCCTCTACCACTTCTGAAACCACACTGCTCTTCCCCAATATGATGCTCTGTACATGCCTTCACCCTCTCAATCAATACCCTCCCATATAATTTACCAGGAATACTCAACAAACTTATACCTCTGTAATTTGAGCACTCACTCTTATCCCCTTTGCCTGTGTACAATGGCACTATGCACGCATTCCGCCAATCCTCAGGCACCTCACCATGAGTCACACATACATTAAATAACCTTACCAACCAGTCAACAATACAGTCACCCCCTTTTTTAATAAATTCCACTGCAATACCATCCAAACCCGCTGCCTTGCCGGCTTTCATCTTCCGCAAAGCTTTTACTACCTCTTCTCTGTTTACCAAATCATTTTCCCTAACCCTCTCACTTTGCACACCACCTCGACCAAAACACCCTATATCTGCCACTCTATTATCAAACACATTCAACAAACCTTCAAAATACTCACTCCATCTCCTTCTCACATCACCACTACTTCTAATCACCTCCCCATTAGCGCCCTTCACTGAAGTTCCCATTTGCTCCCTTGTCTTACGCACTTTATTTACCTCCTTCCAGAACATCTTTTTATTCTCCCTAAAATTTAATGATACTCTCTCACCCCAACTCTCATTTGCCCTCTTTTTCACCTCTTGCACCTTTTTCTTGACCTCCTGTCTCTTTCTTTTATACATCTCCCACTCAATTGCATTTTTTCCCTGCAAAAATCGTCCAAATGCCTCTCTCTTCTCTTTCACTAATAATCTTACTTCTTCATCCCACCACTCACTACCCTTTCTAATCAACCCACCTCCCACGCTTCTCATGCCACAAGCATCTTTTGCGCAATCCATCACTGATTCCCTAAATACATCCCATTCCTCCCCCACTCCCCTTACTTCCATTGTTCTCACCTTTTTCCATTCTGTACTCAGTCTCTCCTGGTACTTCCTCACACAAGTCTCCTTCCCAAGCTCACTTACTCTCACCACCCTCTTCACCCCAACATTCACTCTTCTTTTCTGAAAACCCATACAAATCTTCACCTTAGCCTCCACAAGATAATGATCAGACATCCCTCCAGTTGCACCTCTCAGCACATTAGCATCCAAAAGTCTCTCTTTCGCGCGCCTGTCAATTAACACGTAATCCAATAACGCTCTCTGGCCATCTCTCCTACTTACATACGTATACTTATGTATATCTCGCTTTTTAAACCAGGTATTCCCAATCACCAGTCCTTTTTCAGCACATAAATCTACAAGCTCTTCACCATTTCCATTTACAACACTGAACACCCTATGTATACCAATTATTCCCTCAACTGCCACATTACTCACCTTTGCATTCAAATCACCCATCACTATAACCCGGTCTTGTGCATCAAAACCACTAACACACTCATTCAGCTGCTCCCAAAACACTTGCCTCTCATGATCTTTCTTCTCATGCCCAGGTGCATATGCACCAATAATCACCCATCTCTCTCCATCAACTTTCAGTTTTACCCATATTAATCGAGAATTTACTTTCTTACATTCTATCACATACTCCCAAAACTCCTGTTCCAGGAGTACTGCTACTCCATCCCTTGCTCTTGTCCTCTCACTAACCCCTGACTTTACTCCCAAGACATTCCTAAACCACTCTTCCTCTTTACCCTTGAGCTTCGTTTCACTGAGAGCCAAAACATCCAGGTTCCTTTCCTCAAACATACTACCTATCTCTCCTTTATTCACATCTTGGTTACATCCACACACATTTAGACACCCCAATCTGAGTCTACGAGGAGGATGAGCACTCCCAGCGTGACTCCTTCTGTTTCCCATTCTTAGAAAGTTAAAATACAAGGAGGGGAGGATTTCTGGCCCCCCCCGCTCCCGTCTCCTCTAGTCGCCTTCTACGACACGTGAGGAATGCGTGGGAAGTATTCCTTCACCCCTAGCCCCAGGGATAATATATATATATATATATATATATATATATATATATATATATTTTTTTTTTTTTTTTTTTTTTTTTTATACTTTGTCGCTGTCTCCCGCGTTTGCGAGGTAGCGCAAGGAAACAGACGAAAGAAATGGCCCAACCCCCCCCCCCCATACACATGTACATACACACGTCCACACACGCAAATATACATACCTACACAGCTTTCCATGGTTTACCCCAGACGCTTCACATGCCCTGATTCACTCCACTGACAGCACGTCAACCCCTGTATACCACATCGCTCCAATTCACTCTATTCCTTGCCCTCCTTACACCCTCCTGCATGTTCAGGCCCCGATCACACAAAATCTTTTTCACTCCATCTTTCCACCTCCAATTTGGTCTCCCTCTTCTCCTCGTTCCCTCCACCTCCGACACATATATCCTCTTGGTCAATCTTTCCTCACTCATTCTCTCCATGTGCCCAAACCATTTCAAAACACCCTCTTCTGCTCTGTCAACCACGCTCTTTTTATTTCCACACATCTCTCTTACCCTTACGTTACTTACTCGATCAAACCACCTCACACCACACATTGTCCTCAAACATCTCATTTCCAGCACATCCATCCTCCTGCGCACAACTCTATCCATAGCCCACGCCTCGCAACCATACAACATTGTTGGAACCACTATTCCTTCAAACATACCCATTTTTGCTTTCCGAGATAATGTTCTCGACTTCCACACATTTTTCAAGGCTCCCAAAATTTTCGCCCCCTCCCCCACCCTATGATCCACTTCCGCTTCCATGGTTCCATCCGCTGACAGATCCACTCCCAGATATCTAAAACACTTCACTTCCTCCAGTTTTTCTCCATTCAAACTCACCTCCCAATTGACTTGACTCTCAACCCTACTGTACCTAATAACCTTGCTCTTATTCACATTTACTCTTAACTTTCTTCTTCCACACACTTTACCAAACTCAGTCACCAGCTTCTGCAGTTTCTCACATGAATCAGCCACCAGCGCTGTATCATCAGCGAACAACAACTGACTCACTTCCCAAGCTCTCTCATCCCCAACAGACTTCATACTTGCCCCTCTTTCCAGGACTCTTGCATTTACCTCCCTAACAACCCCATCCATAAACAAATTAAACAACCATGGAGACATCACACACCCCTGCCGCAAACCTACATTCATTGAGAACCAATCACTTTCCTCTCTTCCTACACGTACACATGCCTTACATCCTCGATAAAAACTTTTCACTGCTTCTAACAACTTGCCTCCCACACCATATATTCTTAATACCTTCCACAGAGCATCTCTATCAACTCTATCATATGCCTTCTCCAGATCCATAAATGCTACATACAAATCCATTTGCTTTTCTAAGTATTTCTCAAATACATTCTTCAAAGCAAACACCTGATCCACACATCCTCTACCACTTCTGAAACCGCACTGCTCTTCCCCAATCTGATGCTCTGTACATGCCTTCACCCTCTCAATCAATACCCTCCCATATAATTTACCCGGAATACTCAACAAACTTATACCTCTGTAATTTGAGCACTCACTCTTATCCCCTTTGCCTTTGTACAATGGCACTATGCACGCATTCCGCCAATCCTCAGGCACCTCACCATGAGTCATACATACATTAAATAACCTTACCAACCAGTCAACAATACAGTCACCCCCTTTTTTAATAAATTCCACTGCAATACCATCCAAACCTGCTGCCTTGCCGGCTTTCATCTTCCGCAAAGCTTTTACTACCTCTTCTCTGTTTACCAAATCATTTTCCCTAACCCTCTCACTTTGCACACCACCTCGACCAAAACACCCTATATCTGCCACTCTGTCATCAGACACATTCAACAAACCTTCAAAATACTCATTCCATCTCCTTCTCACATCACCACTACTTGTTATCACCTCCCCATTTACGCCCTTCACTGAAGTTCCCATTTGCTCCCTTGTCTTACGCACCCTATTTACCTCCTTCCAGAACATCTTTATATATATATATATATATATATATATATATATATATATATATATATATATATATATATATATATATATACATAGACACACATATATACACACATACACACATATATATACACACATATATACACACACACACACACACATATATATATATATACATATGAAAAATGTAAGAAATAATTTAGAAAACTGAAACTTCTAGCTTGAAATGAAAATGAAAAATGAATGTCATATAATGGTTCAACCTCTGGCTATGGAAAAGGGAAATGTATAAATTTATTTACACAAACGTCAATAGTAGTTTTCATCAATTCAACCACTGAATCATACTGCTTGGTCCACTTCTCTTATCATGAAACTGGAATATTGGCTTATGATGTTTCTCAATTGTCTTCATTACACAAAGTACAACCATATCTTGGATACATGAGGGTAGGTAGTTGGTCATCCGCCATAATAAAGCCTTGACAGACCAAAAGTTTATCTGGACCTCAACTTTTCCAGTACTTTCATGAAAAAAACCTTTTTGCTCTCTCTCTCTCTCTCTCTCTCTCTCTCTCTCTCTCTCTATATATATATATATATATATATATATATATATATATATATATATATATATATATATAGAAGCTTATTGACACAGTGGTGAAATTGATGAGAACTGCTATTGACGTTTGTGTGAATAAATTGTACATCTCCTTTTCCATAGCCAGAGGTTGAACCATTATGTGACATTCATTTTTTTTTTTTTTTCATTCATTTCAAGCTAAAAGTTTGTTTCTAAATTGTTCTTACATTTTTCATATGTATATATATGTATGTGTGTGTGTGTGTGTGTATGTGCATGTGTGTGTGTGTGTGTGTGTGTGTGTGTGTGTATGTATATATGTATATTATCCCTGGGGATAGGGGTGAAAGAATACTTCTCACGTATTCCTCGCGTGTCGTAGAAAGCGACTAGAGGGGACGGGAGCGGGGGGCCGGAAATCCTCCCCTCCTTGTATTAACTTTCTAAAATGGGAAACAGAAGAAGGAGTCACGCGAGGAGTGATCATCCTCCTCGAAGGCTCAGAGTGGGGTGCCTAAATGTGTGTGGATGTAACCAAGATGTGAAAAAAGGAGAGATAGGTAGTATGTTTGAGGAAAGGAACCTGGATGTTTTGGCTCTGAGTGAAACGAAGCTCAAGGGTAAAGGGGAAGAGTGGTTTGGAAATGTCTGGGGAGTGAAGTCAGGGGTTAGTGAGAGGACAAGAGCAAGGGAAGGAGTAGCAATACTCCTGAAACAGGAGTTGTGGGAGTATGTGATAGAATGTAAGAAAGTAAATTCTCGATTAATATGGGTAAAATTGAAAGTTGATGGAGAGAGGTGGGTGATTATTGGTGCATATGCACCTGGGCATGAGAAGAAAGATCATGAGAGGCAAGTGTTTTGGGAGCAGCTGAATGAGTGTGTTAGCGGTTTTGATGCACGAGACCGGGTTATAGTGATGGGTGATTTGAATGCAAAGGTGAGTAATGTGGCAGTTGAGGGAATAATTGGTATGCATGGGGTGTTCAGTGTTGTAAATGGAAATGGTGAAGAGCTTGTAGATTTATGTGCTGAAAAAGGACTGATGATTGGGAATACCTGGTTTAAAAAGCGAGATATACATAAGTATACTTATGTAAGTAGGAGAGATGGCCAGAGAGCGTTATTGGATTACGTGTTAATTGACAGGCGTGCGAAAGAGAGACTTTTGGATGTTAATGTGCTGAGAGGTGCAACTGGAGGGATGTCTGATCATTATCTTGTGGAGGCTAAGGTGAAGATTGGTATGGGTTTTCAGAAAAGAGGAGTGAATGTTGGGGTGAAGAAGGTGGTGAGAGTAAGTGAGCTTGGGAAGGAGACCTGTGTGGGGAAGTACCAGGAGAGACTGTGTACAGAATGGAAAAAGGTGAGAACAATGGAAGTAAGGGGAGTCGGGGAGGAATGGGATGTATTTAGGGAATCAGTGATGGATTGCGCAAAAGATGCTTGTGGCATGAGAAGAGTGGGAGGTGGGCTGTTTAGAAAGGGTAGTGAGTGGTGGGATGAAGAAGTAAGAGTATTAGTGAAAGAGAAGAGAGAGGCATTTGGACGATTTTTGCAGGGAAAAAATGCAATTGAGTGGGAGAAGTATAAAAGAAAGAGACAGGAGGTCAAGAGAAAGGTGCAAGAGGTGAAAAAAAGGGCAAATGAGAGTTGGGGTGAGAGACTATCAGTAAATTTTAGGGAGAATAAAAAGATGTTCTGGAAGGAGGTAAATAGGGTGCGTAAGACAAGGGAGCAAATGGGAACTTCAGTGAAGGGCGTAAATGGGGAGGTGATAACAAGTAGCGGTGATGTGAGAAGGAGATGGAATGAGTATTTTGAAGGTTTGTTGAATGTGTCTGATGACAGAGTGGCAGATATAGGGTGTTTTGGTCGAGGTGGTGTGCAAAGTGAGAGGGTTGGGGAAAATGATTTGATAAACAGAGAAGAGGTAGTAAAAGCTTTGCGGAAGATGAAAGCCGGCAAGGCAGCAGGTTTGGATGGTATTGCAGTGGAATTTATTAAGAAAGGGGGTGGCTGTATTGTTGACTGGTTGGTAAGGTTATTTAATGTATGTATGACTCATGGTGAGGTGCCTGAGGATTGGCGGAATGCGTGCATAGTGCCATTGTACAAAGGCAAAGGGGATAAGAGTGAGTGCTCAAATTACAGAGGTATAAGTTTGTTGAGTATTCCTGGTAAATTATATGGGAGGGTATTGATTGAGAGGGTGAAGGCATGTACAGAGCATCAGATTGGGGAAGAGCAGTGCGGTTTCAGAAGTGGTAGAGGATGTGTGGATCAGGTGTTTGCTTTGAAGAATGTATGTGAGAAATACTTAGAAAAGCAAATGGATTTGTATGTAGCATTTATGGATCTGGAGAAGGCATATGATAGAGTTGATAGAGATGCTCTGTGGAAGGTATTAAGAATATATGGTGTGGGAGGCAAGTTGTTAGAAGCAGTGAAAAGTTTTTATCGAGGATGTAAGGCATGTGTACGTGTAGGAAGAGAGGAAAGTGATTGGTTCTCAGTGAATGTAGGTTTGCGGCAGGGGTGTGTGATGTCTCCATGGTTGTTTAATTTGTTTATGGATGGGGTTGTAAAGGAGGTAAATGCAAGAGTCCTGGAAAGAGGGGCAAGTATGAAGTCTGTTGGGGATGAGAGAGCTTGGGAAGTGAGTCAATTGTTGTTCGCTGATGATACAGCGCTGGTGGCTGATTCATGTGAGAAACTGCAGAAGCTGGTGACTGAGTTTGGTAAAGTGTGTGGAAGAAGAAAGTTGAGAGTAAATGTGAATAAGAGCAAGGTTATTAGGTACAGTAGGGGTGAGGGTCAAGTCAATTGGGAGGTGAGTTTGAATGGAGAAAAACTGGAGGAAGTGAAGTGTTTTAGATATCTGGGAGTGGATCTGTCAGCGGATGGAACCATGGAAGCGGAAGTGGATCATAGGGTGGGGGAGGGGGCGAAAATTTTGGGAGCCTTGAAAAATGTGTGGAAGTCGAGAACATTATCTCGGAAAGCAAAAATGGGTATGTTTGAGGGAATAGTGGTTCCAACAATGCTGTATGGTTGCGAGGCGTGGGCTATGGATAGAGTTGTGCGCAGGAGGATGGATGTGCTGGAAATGAGATGTTTGAGGACAATGTGTGGTGTGAGGTGGTTTGATCGAGTAAGTAACGTAAGGGTGAGAGAGATGTGTGGAAATAAAAAGAGCGTGGTCGAGAGAGCAGAAGAGGGTGTTTTGAAATGGTTTGGGCACATGGAGAGAATGAGTGAGGAGAGATTGACCAAGAGGATATATGTGTCGGAGGTGGAGGGAACGAGGAGAAGAGGGAGACCAAATTGGAGGTGGAAAGATGGAGTGAAAAAGATTTTGTGTGATCGGGGCCTGAACATGCAGGAGGGTGAAAGGAGGGCAAGAAATAGAGTGAATTGGAGTCATGTGGTATACAGGGGTTGACGTGCTGTCAGTGGATTGAAGCAAGGCATGTGAAGCGTCTGGGGTAAACCATGGAAAGCTGTGTAGGTATGTATATTTGCGTGTCTGGACGTGTGTATGTACATGTGTATGGGGGGGGGGGGTTGGGCCATTTCTTTCGTCTGTTTCCTTGCGCTACCTCGCAAACGCGGGAGACAGCGACAAAGTATAAAAAAAAAAAAAAAAAAATATATATATATATATATATATATATATATATATATATATATATATATATATATATATATATATATATTCATTTATTTATTTATTCATTTATTTTGCTTTGTCGCTGTCTCCCGCGTTAGCGAGGTAGCGCAAGGAAACAGACGAAAGAATGGCCCAACCCACCCACATACACATGTATATACATACACGTCCACACACGCAAATATACATACCTATACATCTCAATGTACACATATATATATATACACAAACAGACATATATATATATATACACATGCACATAATTCATACTGTCTGCCTTTAATTATTGCCATCGCCATCTCGCCACACATGGAATAACAACCCCCTCCCCCTCATGTGTGCGAGGTAGCGCTAGGAAAAGACAACAAAGGCCCCATTCGTTCACACTCAGTCTCTAGCTGTCATGTAATAATGCACTGGAACCACAACTCCCTTTCCACATCCAGGCCCCACAGAACTTTCCATGGTTTACCCCAGACGCTTCATATGCCCTGGTTCAATCCACTGACAGCACGTCGACCCCGGTATACCACATCGTTCCTATTCACTCTATTCCTTGCACGCCTTTTCTCCCTCCTGCATGTTCAGGCCCCGATCACTCAAAATCTTTTTCACTCCATCTTTCCACCTCCAATTTGGTCTCCCACTTCTCCTCGTTCCCTCCACCTCTGACACATATATCCTCTAGGTCAATCTTTCCTCACTCATTCTCTCCATGTGCCCAAACAATTTCAAAACACCCTCTTCTGCTCTCTCAACCACACTCTTTTCATTTCCATACATCTCTCTTACCCTTACATTACTTACTCGATCAAAAAACCTCACACCACATATTGTCCTCAAATATCTCATTTCCAGCACATCCACCCTCCTGCGCACAACTCTATCCATAGCCCACGCCTCGCAACCATACAACATTGTTAAAACCACTATTCCTTCAAACATAACCATTTTTGCTTTCCAAGATAATGTTCTCGACTTCCATACATTCTTCAAGGCTCCCAGAACTTTCGCCCCCTCCCCCACCCTATGATTCACTTCCGCTTCCATGGTTCCATCCGCTGCCAGATCCACTCCCAGATATCTAAAACACTTTACTTCCTCCAGTTTTTCTCCATTCAAACTTACCTCCCAATTGACTTGACCCTCAATCCTACTGTACCTAATAACCTTGCTCTTATTCACATTTACTCTTAACTTTCTTCTTTCACACACTTTACCAAACTCAGTCACCAGCTTCTGCAGTTTCTCACATGAATCAGCCACCAGCGCTGTATCATCAGCGAACAACAACTGACTCGCTTCCCAAGCTCTCTCATCCACAACAGACTGCATACTTGCCCCTCTTTCCAAAACTCTTGCATTCACCTCCCTAACAACCCCATCCATAAACAAATTAAACAACCATGGAGACATCACACACCCCTGCCGCAAACCTACATTCACTGAGAACCAATCACTTTCCTCTCTTCCTACACGTACACATGCCTTACATCCTCGATAAAAACTTTTCACTGCTTCTAAAAACTTGCCTCCCACACCATATGTTCTCAATACCTTCCACAGAGCATCTCTATCAACTCTATCATATGCTTTCTCCAGATCCATAAATGCTACATACAAATCTATTTGCTTTTCTAAGTATTCCTCACATACATTCTTCAAAGCAAACACCTGATCCACACATCCTCTACCACTTCTGAAACCACACTGCTCTTCCCCAGTCTGATGCTCTGTACATGCCTTCACCCTCTCAATCAATACCCTCCCATACAATTTACCAGGAATACTCAACAAACTTATACCTCTGTAATTTGAGCACTCACTTTTATCCCCTTTGCCTTTGTACAATGGCACTATGCAAGCATTCCGCCAATCCTCAGGCACCTCACCATGAATCATACATACATTAAATAACCTTACCAACCAGTCAACAATACAGTCACTCCCTTTTTTAATAAATTCCACTGCAATACCATCCAAACCTGCTGGCTTGCCGGCTTTCATCTTCCGTAAAGCTTTTACTACCTCTTCTCTGTTTACCAAATCATTTTCCCTAACCCTCTCACTTTGCACACCACCTCGACCAAAACACCCTATATCTGCCACTCTATCATCTAACACATTCAACAAACCTTCAAAATACTCACTCCATCTCCTTCTCACATCACCACTACTTGTTATCACCTCCCCATTTGCCTCCTTCACTGAAGTTCCCATTGCTCCCTTGTCTTACGCACTTTATTTACCTCCTTCCAAAACATCTTTTTATTCTCCCTAAAATTTAATGATACTCTCTCACCCTAACTCTCATTTGCCCTCTTTTTCACCTCTTGCACCTTTCTCTTGACCTCCTGCCTCTTTCTTTTATACATCTCCCAGTTATTTGCATTTTTTCCCTGCAAGAATCATCCAAATGCCTCTCTCTTCTCTTTCACTACTAATCTTACTTCTTCATCCCACCACTCACTACCCTTTCTAATCAACCCACCTCGCACGCTTCTCATGCCACAAGCATCTCTTGCGCAGGCCATCACTGCTTCCCTAAATACATCCCATTCCTCCCCCACTCCCCTTACCTCCTTTGTTTTCACCTTTTTCCATTCTGTACTCAGTCTCTCCTGGTACTTCCTCACACAAGTCTCCTTCCCAAGCTCACTTACTCTCACCACTCTCTTCACCCCAACATTCTCTCTTCTTTTCTGAAAACCCATACAAATCTTCACCTTCGCCTCCACAAGATAATGATCAGACATCCCTCCAGCTGCACCTCTCAGCACATTAACATCCAAAAGTCTCTCTTTCGCGCGCCTATCAATTAACACGTAATCCAATAACGCTCTCTGGCCATCTCTCCTACTTACATACGTATACTTACGTATATCTCTCTTTTTAAACCAGGTATTCCCAATCACCAGTCCTTTTTCAGCACATAAAACTACAAGCTCTTCACCATTTCCATTTACAACACTGAACACTCCATGTATACCAATTATTCCCTCAACTGCCACATTACTCACCTTTGCATTCAAATCACCCATCACTATAACCCGGTCTTGTGCATAAAAATCACCAACACACTCATTTAGCTGCTCCCAAAACACTTGCCTCTCATGACCTTTCTTCTCATGCCCAGGTGCATATGCACCAATAATCACCAATCTCTCTCCATCAACTTTCAGTTTTTCCCATATCAATCAAGAATTTACTTTCTTACACTCTCTCCATCAACTTTCAGTTCTACCCATATCAATCTAGAATTTACTTTCTTACACTGTATCACATACTCCCACAACTCCTGTTTCAGGAGTAGTGCTACTCCTTCCCTTGCTCTTGTCCTCTCACTAACCCCTGACTTTACTCCTAAGACATTCCCAAACCACTCTTTCCCTTTACCCTTGAGCTTCGTTTCACTAAGAGCCAAAACATCTAGGTTCCTTTCCTAAAACATACTACCTACATCTCCTTTTTTCTCATCTTGGTTACATCCACACACATTTAGACACCCCAATCTGAGCCTTCGAGGAGGATGAGCACTCCCCGCGTGACTCCTTCTTCTGTTTCCCCTTTTAGAAAGTTAAAATACAAGGAGGGGAAACACGATAAGTTCCCAAGTGCACTTTCGTGTAATAATCACATCATCAGGGGAAGACACAAGAGAGAAATATAAGTCAGTTGATATACATCGAAGAGACGAAGCTAGGACGCCATTTGGTAAACATGCGACTGTTAACCAAATGGCCTTATGTAGGAGAGGGAAAGCTTCCTGAACATTTCCTTATAAATATACTTAAAACTAAGATGATATTTGCCAGCAGACTGGTAGTGTGTGTGTGTGTGTGTGTGTGTGTGTGTGTGTGTGTGTGTGTGTGTGTGTGTGTGTGTGTGTGTGTGTGTGTGTGTGTGTGCTCCTTAAGGAAGATGAAGGCATGTAGGCTGGCCGGCCCCCGACACCACCACTACACAGGAGACGCTGTTTTCCCTAGGGACCAACATGTGCCTCAACACCGGCCAATAAGACACCGACACAGGAGCGGTATAATGGCTCACACCAGGACGGTGCTCTAGCTCCACTACCTCACCCATCCACTTACCTACAGACATACGTACACCTCACTTCCCTCCCATACCACTGTACATAACAGTTGTGTTAGTCACTACAACCAACAACCTCCCACTCGGGAGCAGCACACCACAACCCTCCTCAGCCGCCAGCCCCCACCCAAGCTCTTATGAGAATCGTGTACACAAAACAAGCTTCGCTGATTCTTGCAAACACTTTACATGCAAATTGTGGCGGTGGCGGCCGAGGCCAACACACTTAATTACGTGTCCTCACTACCACCGGTACAACCAACATTATTAACTCAACAACAGTCAACTTTACACTCACGTCTTAGGGCAAGAAAGAGGCGAGTGTGTGATTACCGTCTGGGGGTTACGGGAGAGAGTATTACACTGGTGTTGCCCCGTCCCTTAACATGGTATATATGTACCATGTCTTAACACCTGTGTATGTATACACACACACACACACACACACACACACACACACAGAATTCAAAGTAATCACCTGCATGAGGACAGGAAAGGCAGACAACAACATACATATAAAAGGTTGAATGTTGACAGAGAGAATCTTCAACTGGGGCCACAAGAGTATAAAGAACTTCCCTACTGCACAGTACAAGAAGGTAATTACAGTAGGTAATTACAAATGTACAACATGGCGCAGTACAAGAAGGTAATTACAGTAGGTAATTACAAATGTACACCGTGGCGCAGTACAAGAAGGTAATTACAGTAGGTAATTACAAATGTACACCGTGGCGCAGTACAAGAAGGTAATTACAGTAGGTAATTACAAATGTACACCGTGGCGCAGTACAAGAAGGTAATTACAATAAGTAATTACAAATGTACACCGTGGCGCAGTACAAGAAGGTAATTACAACAAGGCAATTACAAATGTACACCGTGGCGCAGTACAAGAAGGTAATTACATTAAGGTAATTACAAATGTACACCGTGGCACAGTGGTTAGTGTTGTCAGCTGTGGATCTCACGGCCTCCAGTTCAGATCTCAGACAAGATGGGCGGGTCATAACCACACAGCTTTCCCTCCAATACTTGTGGGTTCGTCGACCACTGACTACGTGGTACATGTTGGGCAGGAAGGTGAGGTAAGGTGCAGGGACTACCATACCATCAAACATGTTCATCTTTGTCCTCACCAACACTGACCATCTCTTCCCACACACTCCTCCGTGCTCACCTCAGCCCCCACTCGCTGCCATGTCCACACCCAACCATCTACAACGCCCCATTTCCTTTATGTTCTCTCTATTCAACCTCAGACTCCAAATAACCTGCCTTCATCTACTCCTAAACCTAATAAACTTGATTTTATTCATATTTTCTATCAACTTTCCCCTTCAACACATTCTCCCAAACTCAAGCCCACAGCTTCTTCGGTTGAATATGCCACCAAGGCTGTGTCATCAGCGAATAACAGCTTCCCTCTCCCCCCCCTCCCCAGCCCCCCACAACCTGTTTACCTGCTTCATTCACCTCCCTCACCACCCGATCCATGGTGGCGTCACACTCCGCGGTGCACACCCACCTTCACCTGGAACCACTCACCCTCCTCACTGCCAACTTGCCTTACTCTCTTGGTAAAAATACTTCACAGATTCCAGCAGCTTTCCTCCAGTGCCATATATCTGAAACACCTTCCACAGATAATCTCTGTCTACCTGATGATACGTTTTCTCTAGGTATTTCCAGCACACAGTCTTCACAGCAAATATCTGACCCACATATCCTCTAGCACTCACGAATCTATACTGCACACTTAGATTCATGAATCTGTAATTTGAACCCACTTTCCTTCCCCTGCCATTATGTGGTAGCACTATACAGGTATGATTTATGTATATGAGGTCAACGACCTGTCGCTATGACAGAGTCCTGGTGTTGCCCAAAACCTCTTTCCAAAGACCTCCGCAGCCTAAGGATGCGTTGCTTCCAGTTGCATGGCAATACTGATCTGCAGTGTAACCTCACATAGACGAAGGCTCGTAATACTCACAAAGGAGAAAGACTACTTCCCATGTATTTCCTGCACGTCGTAGAAGGCGACTAGTGGGCGCAGGAGCCGTGGACCACAAACTCTCCCCCTCCTGTATTTCAATCTTCACAAAAGTCGGAACAAAAGAAAGAGCCAAACGGGGAGTATTCATCCTCTTCTAAGGCTTAAGCTTTGGCGTCTGAATGTGTGTGGATGTACCGATGATGAGAACAAGGGAGAGAGAGGTAATAATTGGTTTCAGGTAAAGAACTCGGATATTCTGACTGTGACTGAAAGCTAAAGAGGAAGGGAGAAGAATGGCGTGGAAATGTTTCAATAATAGAATCGAGGGTTACTGTAAGGGCGAGAGTTAAGGAAGGGTTAGCATCGCTGCTGAAAGAGATGTGGGAAAATGTAAGAGGGTAGGGAAATGAGCCCCAGATAGATAAAGGTGGAAACGAAAATGGAAACGAAAGTACTTAGACAGTGTCTTGAGAGGAGCTGAGTGAATGCGTCAGCAATTTTGATTCAAGGGATCGAGTAAATGGTGAATGATTCAAATGCAAAAGCGGGTAAGATGGCATCTGAGGGCGTAACTGGGGGTCATGGGGTACCCAGTGATGTGAACGAAAATGGTGAACAGTTAATGAAGTTGTGCTGAAAAAGGACTACTGTCTGGGAATACCTGGTCTGAAAAGAACATACATGAGTAGGCGTGGACGAATAGGAATGACGAACAGCGGGCAACAGTCGATTACTCTACTGGATTATCTAATTGATAAGCGTGCGAACGAGAGACTCTTGGATGTAAATGTGCTGAGAGGGGCAGCTGGTGGGATGTCTAGTCATTACTTGGCGGAAGCGAGGGTCAATGTTCGTTGAGATTTTAGGAAAAGAGAAAATAATACAAGTATGAAATGGGCGGTTATAGTGGGTAAGCTTGGAAGAGAGGCTTGTGTGAGGATATACTAAGAGAGCTGTGTACAGAATGACAAAAGGTAAGAATTGATGAAGTTATGGGAGTGACTGAAGAATGGGAGGCATTTAGGGAAACAATTCTTAAATGTGCGAGCGAAGTGGGCTGCATGCGGAAGGTGGGAGGTGGACAGGTGAGAAAGGACAGTGAGAGATGGAATGAAAAAGTTAGTTTGGTAGTGAGAGAGGAAAGAGAAATGTATGGGCGTTACTTACTAGGAAGGAGTGCGTGTCACTGGGGTATGTACAAGAGAAAGCGGCATGAAATCAAGATGGAACACAGACTAAAAAGAAGAGAAATGAAAATTGGGATGAGCAAAGATGAGCAAACTTTAGGAAGCGTAAAAAATGCTTTAGGAGGTTAATAGGGTGACACACCAGAGAACCAATGAAAAATAATGACGGGGAACTGGTGCCAGGCAGTAATGAGAAGAGGAAATGGAGTGAATATTTGTTTGATGATTGAGTGTCTGATGTTATGGACATACCTGGTGAATATAGTTGGTGATGGAGGTATACGAAGTAAAAGTCATGGTAAGTGGTTTGGTGAAAAGAGAAAAGGTGGTGAAAACCTTGCGTAAGATGAAACGCGGCAAAGCGGCTAGAGTGGACAGGATTGCAGTAGCATTTTTCTTAATATAGTTGAATGAATGTGTTGTTGATTGGCTGATTATGATTTTCAACGTATCTATAGTTCGACGTGAGGTGCCTGAGGACTGAAGCCCTGCCTGTAGTGCCACTGTAAATAGGCAAGCGGGACAAAAGTGAATGTTCAAATCTCAGTGGTGTAAGTTTGTTGTACGGAAGAGTGGTGACTGAGAGGGAGGTAGCATGCAGAGAGTTTCAGAATGCACAGGAACGATGTGGCATCAGGAGTAGCTGAGGATGTGTGGATCACATGTTACCTTTAAAGAATGTATACGAGAAATACTAAGAAAACTGAAGAACTTGTATGTGGCGTTTATGGATTTCGAAAGAGCGTATGAGAGGGTTGACACAGATACTCTGTGGAAGTGTTACGAATATACTGTGTGGGAGGGAAGTTTCTGGAAGACACGAAGAGTTTTTTCAAGAGAGTAAAGCGTATGTGGGAAGAAAGGAGGGTGACTGTTTTCATGTGAAGGTGGGTCTACGGCAAGGGTGTGTGATGTTACCATAGTTGTTCATTTTTTTCTGGATGGGTAGTTGAGGCAGGTGAATGTAATGGTCTGGGAGAGAGGAGCAGGTATGCAGTCTGTAGGGGGTAGGGGGAACTTGGGGCTGGGTCAGTTGCTTGTTGAAGACATTGTGTTTGAGGCAGATTTTAATTGGAAACTGCAGAAGTTGGTGTCTGAGTTTAAGAGAGTGTGTGTAAGGAGAAAGCTGAGAGTAAAATGTGTATAAAAGTTATTTTATTAGGTTTAGCAAAGAAGAAAGACAAGTCAGGTGGAGTGTGAGTTTAAATGCAAAAGACCTGAGGGACATGGGGTGTTTAAGATAACTGAGATTAGACATGGCAGCGAATGGAACCATAAAAACAGAGGTAAGATATAGGGTGGGTGAGGGGGACTAAGGTCTGGGCGCATTGTCGAACGTGATTAAAGGAGACGTTACAGTCGACTTGGACAAAGATGGGCATGTTTGATGGTACAGCAGTTTCGACGGCCTTGTATGGATGCGTTACGTGGGATCTAGACGAGAAAGTACGATAGAGGGTGACTGTGTCAGGAATGAAAAGCTTGAGGAAGGATGATCGAGTACGAAATGATTGAGGTATGGATGAAAGAGCTGGGGAGGGTGTACTAAAATGGTTTGGACATATGGAGAGGATGAGTGATGAGAGGTTGACAAAGAGGATATATATGTCAGATGTAGAGGGGACTAAGAAAACGGCTGACACCCTATTGGACGTAAAAGAAGGAGTGGAAAATGTTTTGAGTTACCGTGGCTTGAACATACAGGAGGGTGGAAGGTGATATCTCTATTACCCTGGGACCAGGGAAGGTGGGTGGAAACAGAGGTCATGTATTCAGGAAGTAATGATGCGACTGAACCTAGAGCAGCAGAGGTGGAAGTGGATCGGAAAATTGACACGAGTTGCTACAGACTACACAGGTACAGGCAACACAAACAGGTGGACGAAGCCACGCATCACATACAGGCGGACGAAGCCACACAACACATACAGGTGGACGAGGTCACACAACACATACAGGAGGACGAGGTCACACAACATATACAGGTGGACGATGCCACACAACACATACAGGTGGACGAGGCCACACAACACATACAGGTGGACCAAGTCACACAACACATACATGTGGACGAGGTCACACAACACATACAGGTGGACGAAGTCACACAACACATACAGGTGGACGAGGCCACACAACACATACAGGTGGACGAAGTCACACAACACATACAGGTGGACGAGGTCACACAACACATACAGGTGGACGAAGTCACACAACACATACAGGTGAACGAGGCCACACAACACATACAGGTGGACGAGGTCACACAACACATACAGGTGGACGAGGTCACACAACACATACAGGTGGACGAAGTCACACAACACATACAGGTGGACGAGGTCACACAACACATACAGGTGGACGATGCCACACAATACATACAGGTGGACGAGGTCACACAACACATACAGGTGGACGAGGTCACACAACACATACAGGTGGACGAAGTCACACAACACATACAGGTGAACGAGGCCACACAACACATACAGGTGGACGAGGTCACACAACACATACAGGTGGACGAGGTCACACAAAACTTACAGGTGGACGAAGTCACACAACACATACAAGTGGACGAGGTCACACAACACATACAGGTGGACGAAGTCACACAACACATACAAGTGGACGAAGCCACACAACACATACAGGTGGACGAGGTCACACAACACATACAAGTGGACGAAGCCATACAACACATACAGGTGGACGAGGTCACACAACACATACAGGTGGACGAGGTCACACAACACATACAAGTGGACGAGGTCACACAACACATACAAGTGGACGAAGCCACACAACACATACAAGTGGACGAGGTCACACAACACATACAAGTGGACGAGGTCACACAACACATACAGGTGGACGAGGTCACACAACACATACAGGTGGACGAGGTCACACAACACATACAAGTGGACGAGGTCACACAACACATACAAGTGGACGAGGTCACACAACACATACAAGTGGACGAGGTCACACAACACATACAAGTGGACGAGGTCACACAACACATACAAGTGGACGAGGTCACACAACACATACAGGTGAACGAGGCCACACAACACATACAAGTGGACGAGGTCACACAACACATACAAGTGGACGAGGTCACACAACACATACAGGTGGACGAGGTCACACAACACATACAAGTGGACGAAGCCACACAACACATACAGGTGGACGAGGTCACACAACACATACAAGTGGACGAGGTCACACAACACATACAGGTGGACGAGGTCACACAACACATACAAGTGGACGAGGTCACACAACACATACAAGTGGACGAGGTCACACAACACATACAGGTGGACGAGGTCACACAACACATACAAGTGGACGATGCCACACAACACATACAGGTGGACGAGGTCACACAACACATACAAGTGGACGATGCCACACAACACATACAGGTGGACGAGGTCACACAACACATACAAGTGGACGATGCCACACAACACATACAGGTGGACGAGGTCACACAACACATACAAGTGGACGATGCCACACAACACATACAGGTGGACGAGGTCACACAACACATACAAGTGGACGATGCCACACAACACATACAGGTGGACGAGGTCACACAACACATACAAGTGGACGATGCCACACAACACATACAGGTGGACGAGGTCACACAACACATACAAGTGGACGATGCCACACAACACATACAGGTGGACGAGGTCACACAACACATACAAGTGGACGATGCCACACAACACATACACGATGCCACAGGGGTTGAGGAAGTACAGGAGGAGGAGGAGGAGGAGGAGGAGGATGCAGGTGGAGGAGATATAGGGTGTACAGGGGTGGAGGCTGGGAGACAGAGGAGGTCCGGGCCTCACAAGTAGATTGGCCAGAAGTGTGCGACAGAAGGTGACGTCACGGGGCAAAAGAAGGTGGAGTTGTCGTGCATCATGATGCAGGTCACAGTGGTAGCGGAGACGGAGGCCACATGGAAGAGTTCAAGCTTCAGAGAAACATGCTGTACAGGAGATCAAGCTTTGGACACGATGGCAACACAGGAGAACAAGCTTTGGAAACAAAAGCAATACAGATCAAACTTTGGAGACGAAGATAACACAGGTGATCAAGCTTCAAAGACGAAGGCAACACGGAAGATTAAGCTTCAGAGACGGAGGCAACACGGAAGATTAAGCTTCAGAGACGAAGGTCATAGTGGTAGTTGGAGGCAGGGACACAGTGGTAGTGAGGCAGGGTCACAGTGGTAGTGGGAGAGAGAGATCACAGTGGTAGTAGGAGGGAGGGGTCACAGTGGTAGTGGGAGAGAGAGGTCACAGTGGTAGTAGGAGGGAGGGGTCACAGTGGTAGTGAGGCAGGGTCACAGTGGTAGTGGGAGGTAGGGGTCACAGTGGCAGTGGAAGGCAGGACCACAGTGGTAGTGGGAGAGAGAGGTCACAGTGGTCGTGGAAGGCAGGGGTCACAGTGGTCGTGGAAGAGAGAGGTCACAGTGGTCGTGGAGGGCAGGGCCACAGTGGTAGTGGGAGAGAGAGGTGACAGTGGTAGTAGGAGGGAGGGGTCACAGTGGTAGTGGGAGGGAGAGGTGACAGTGGTAGTGGGAGGGAGAGGTGACAGTGGTAGTGGGAGGGAGAGGTGACAGTGGTAGTGGGAGGGAGAGGTGACAGTGGTAGTGGGAGGGAGGGGTCACAGTGGCAGTGGAAGGCAGGACCACAGTGGTAGTGGGAGAGAGAGGTCACAGTGGTCGTGGAAGGCAGGGGTCAGAGTGGTCGTGGAAGAGAGAGGTCACAGTGGTCGTGGAGGGCAGGGCCACAGTGGTAGTGGGAGAGAGAGGTGACAGTGGTAGTAGGAGGGAGGGGTCACAGTGGTAGTGGGAGAGAGAGGTCACAGTGGTAGTGGGAGAGAGAGGTGACAGTGGTAGTGGGAGGGAGAGGTCACGGTAGTAGTAGGAAGCAGGGGTCACAGTGGCAGTGGAAGGCAGGGCCACAGTGGTAGTGGGAGAGAGAGGTCACAGAACACAGATATCAGGTCTGGGAGGTAGAGGCTCGTCC
>NC_092229.1:30437256-30479756 GCF_036320965.1 Panulirus ornatus
TACATTCACTGAGAACCAATCACTTTCCTCTCTTCCTACACGTACACATGCCTTACATCCTCGATAAAAACTTTTCACTGCTTCTAACAACTTGCCTCCCACCCATATATTCTTAATACCTTCCTCAGAGCAACTCTATCAACTCTAACATATGCCTTCTCCAGATCCATAAATGCTATATACAAATCCATTTGCTTTTCTAAGTATTTCTCACATACATTTTTCAAAGTAAACACCTGATCCACACATCCTCTACCACTTCTGAAACCACACTGCTCTTCCCCAATCTGATGCTCTGTACATGCCTTCACCCTCTCAATCAATACCCTCCCATATAATTTGCCAGGAATACTCAACAAACTTATACCTCTGTAATTTGAGCACTCATTCTTATCCCCTTTGCCTTTGTACAACGGCACTATGCACGCATTCCGCCAATCCTCAGGCACCTCACCATGAGTCATACATACATTAAATAACCTTACCAACCAGTCAACAATACAGTCACCCCCTTTTTTAATAAATTCCACTGCAATACCATCCAAACTTGCTGCCTTGCCGGCTTTCATCTTCCGCAAAGCTTTTACTACCTCTTCTCTGTTTACCAAATCATTTTCCCTAACCCTCGCACTTTGCACACCACCTCGACCAAAACACCCTATATCTGCCACTCTATCATCAATGATAATGATAATAATAATAATAATAATAATAGTAATAATAATAATAATAATAATAATTATAATAATAATAATAATAATAATAATAATAATGATAATGATAATAATAATAATAATAATAAGAATAATAATAATATTGATAATAATAATAATAATAATAATAATAATAATAATAATAATAATAATAATAATTATAATAATAATAATAATGAACATTATCTCGGAAAGCAAAAATGGGTATGTTTGAAGGAATAGTGGTTCCAACAATGTTGTATGGTTGCGAGGCGTGGGCTATGGATAGAGTTGTGCGCAGGAGGATGGATGTGCTGGAAATGAGATGTTTGAGGACAATGTGTGGTGTGAGGTGGTTTGATCGAGTAAGTAACGTAAGGGTAAGAGAGATGTGTGGAAATAAAAAGAGCGTGGTTGAGAGAGCAGAAGAGGGTGTTTTGAAATGGTTTGGGCACATGGAGAGAATGAGTGAGGAAAGATTGACCAAGAGGATATATGTGTCGGAGGTGGAGGGAACGAGGAGAAGAGGGAGACCAAATTGGAGGTGGAAAGATGGAGTGAAAAAGATTTTGTGTGATCGGGGCCTGAACATGCAGGAGGGTGAAAGGAAGGCAAGGAATAGAGTGAATTGGAGCGATGTGGTATACCGGGGTTGACGTGCTGTCAGTGGATTGAATCAAGGCATGTGAAGCGTCTGGGGTAAACCATGGAAAGCTGTGTAGGTATGTATATTTGCGTGTGTGGACGTATGTATATACATGTGTATGGGGGTGGGTTGGGCCATTTCTTTCGTCTGTTTCCTTGCGCTACCTCGCAAACGCGGGAGACAGCGGAAAAAAAATAATAATGATAATAATAATAATAATAATAATAATAATAATAATAATGATAATAATAATAATAATAATAATAATAATAATAATAATAATAATAATGGTACGATTCCTTTCTTGGATGTAATGGTCAGCGCCACAAGAGGATCTTTCCTCACTGATGTTTACATAAAGCCCATCATCAACCAAGGTAAATGTTTACATAAAGCCCATCATCAACCAAGGTAAATGTTTACATAAAGCCCATCATCAACCAAGGTAAATGCTTACATAAAGCCCATCATCAACCAAGGTAAATGTTTACATAAAGCCCATTATCAACCAAAGTAAATGTTTACATAAAGCCCATCATCAACCAAGGTAAATGTTTACATAAAGCCCATCATCAACCAAGGTAAATACTTACATAAAGCCCATCATCAACCAAGGTAAATGTTTACATAAAGCCCATCATCAACCAAGGTAAATGTTTACATAAAGCCCATCATCAACCAAGGTAAATGTTTACATAAAGCCCATCATCTACCAAGGTAAATGTTTACATAAAGCCCATCATCAACCAAGGTAAATGTTTACATAAAGCCCATCCTCAACCAAGGTAAATGTTTACATAAAGCCCATCATCAACCAAGGTAAATGTTTACATAAAGCCCATCATCAACCAAGGTAAATATTTACATAAAGCCCATCATCAACCAAGGTAAATGTTTACATAAAGCCCATCCTCAACCAAGGTAAATGTTTACATAAAGCCCATCATCAACCAAGGTAAATGTTTACATAAATCCCATCATCAACCAAGGTAATTGTTTACATAAAGCCCATCATCAACCAAGGTAAATGTTTACATAAAGCCCATCATCAACCAAGTTAAATGTTTACATAAAGCCCATCATCAACCAAGGTAAATGTTTACATAAAGCCCATCATCAACCAAAGTAAATGTTTACATAAAGCCCATCATCAACCAAGGTAAATGTTTACATAAAGCCCATCATCAACCAAGTTAAATGTTTACATAAAGCCCATCATCAACCAAGGTAAATGTTTACATAAAGCCCATCATCAACCAAAGTAAATGTTTACATAAAGCCCATCATCAACCAAGTTAAATGTTTACATAAAGCCCATCATCAACCAAGTTAAATGTTTACATAAAGCCCATCATCAACCAAGGTAAATGTTTACATAAAGCCCATCATCAACCAAAGTAAATGTTTATATAAAGCCCATCATCAACCAAGGTAAATGTTTACATAAAGCCCATCATCAACCAAGGTAAATGTTTACATAAAGCCCATCATCAACCAAGGTAAATGTTTACATAAAGCCCATCATCTACCAAGGTAAATGTTTACATAAAGCCCATCATCAACCAAGGTAAATGTTTACATAAAGCCCATCATCAACCAAGGTAAATGTTTACATAAAGCCCATCATCAACCAAAGTAAATGTTTACATAAAGCCCATCATCAACCAAGGTAAATGTTTACATAAAGCCCATCATCAACCAAAGTAAATGTTTACATAAAGCCCATCATCAACCAAGGTAAATGTTTACATAAAGCCCATCATCTACCAAGGTAAATGTTTACATAAAGCCCATCATCAACCAAGGTAAATGTTTACATAAAGCCCATCCTCAACCAAGGTAAATGTTTACATAAAGCCCATCATCAACCAAGGTAAATGTTTACATAAAGCCCATCATCAACCAAGGTAAATATTTACATAAAGCCCATCATCAACCAAGGTAAATGTTTACATAAAGCCCATCCTCAACCAAGGTAAATGTTTACATAAAGCCCATCATCAACCAAGGTAAATGTTTACATAAATCCCATCATCAACCAAGGTAATTGTTTACATAAAGCCCATCATCAACCAAGGTAAATGTTTACATAAAGCCCATCATCAACCAAGTTAAATGTTTACATAAAGCCCATCATCAACCAAGGTAAATGTTTACATAAAGCCCATCATCAACCAAAGTAAATGTTTACATAAAGCCCATCATCAACCAAGGTAAATGTTTACATAAAGCCCATCATCAACCAAGGTAAATGTTTACATAAAGCCCATCATCAACCAAGGTAAATGTTTACATAAAGCCCATCATCAACCAAAGTAAATGTTTACATAAAGCCCATCATCAACCAAGTTAAATGTTTACATAAAGCCCATCATCAACCAAGTTAAATGTTTACATAAAGCCCATCATCAACCAAGGTAAATGTTTACATAAAGCCCATCATCAACCAAAGTAAATGTTTACATAAAGCCCATCATCAACCAAGGTAAATGTTTACATAAAGCCCATCATCAACCAAGGTAAATGTTTACATAAAGCCCATCATCAACCAAGGTAAATGTTTACATAAAACCCATCATCAACCAAGGTAAATGTTTACATAAAGTCCATCATCAACCAAGGTAAATGTTTACATAAAGCCCATCATCTACGAAGGTAAATGTTTACATAAAGTCCATCATCAACCAAGGTAAATGTTTACATAAAGCCCATCATCTACGAAGGTAAATGTTTACATAAAGCCCATCATCAACCAAGGTAAATGTTTACATAAAGCCCATCATCTACGAAGGTAAATGTTTACATAAAGCCCATCATCAACCAAGGTAAATGTTTACATAAAACCCATCATCAACCAAGGTAAATGTTTACATAAAGTCCATCATCAACCAAGGTAAATGTTTACATAAAGCCCATCATCAACCAAGGTAAATGTTTACATAAAGTCCATCATCAACCAAGGTAAATGTAGGAATGGAATAAGTGAATGTACTCAACATTACAAGAGGAGTCTCATACGTGAGCAAGGTGATCAAGGTGTCCTCAACCTGACAACTTCTGCATCAACAACTTCAACGTGTCCGGCAAATGTTAATTAACAATGGATAGTTAAATACTGAATTTGATACCATTGTGTACACCATGATGGAGCAACATCTCGTGTTGTTATTTCATACAAATTTACCAAGAAATCACTTCATAATATCATTACTCCTTACCATTACCAATGGACATATCTATCTGAAGGAGAAACTTGAGTCAGTCAATAAGTTTGATTCCTATTATCTGGTAATCATTTGATATACAACGAATCACCAGCCACTCGACCGCATCTTCGCCCAAAAAAAAACTAAAACAAACAGAATCTAATGATGGATTATCTATATTCCTAACTCGTTTAATACTGTTCTTCTGTGTTTCTTCAACTGCATGTTTTTCTATATTTCTGTTTCCATATTTTGTATTTAGCTTGTAACTCATACTACCTTGCATGATGTTGTTAATGTGTTTCGCTTTTAGTGTTTTCCCTTACTGTTATGTTCTATGTAGTGTGTGTTTTCCCGAGTGTTTTACACATTCTGTTTACGTTTAACATATCATATCCAGGTTTTGTGAAGCAGTTCTTTTCTCCTGTTTTGTAGATTCCTGATGATGCCTGTGTGAAGGCGAGAGCTTGAGTGAAATAAATGATATATGAGTTGTGCCTACATCATGCCCTAAATGGTATACACACATTTCTAGATCGTTTTCTATAGAGAGCCACACAGGAGGTGGCCGGTGTCACATGAGATCGCATGGCACAGGTGATGGGGTTTGCATGACGGACGGACGGACGGACGGATGGACGGACGGACAAACAGAAAACGAGGGCATTACCTGGGCACGCCTACCGAGAACCACACAATGACAACAGCTTCACAACAGTGGCGTTAGGCATAATAAACCCCAGAGACGCCAGTGCCAACACGCACAGCCAAGAGGTGGCCAGTGTCTTGCTATTTGGGTCCGTCTTACACTCAACACCCCCGAACACATGCCAAATGTGTTTTGTTTTTTGTTTGTTTTTTTCCAAATGTATCGTACGATATTACAGTTCTGAAGTACCACCTCCACTGTGGTTGTTACATCGTCACACTACACTCACACGTAACACCCACTGATAAATCACACGCAGATATGAACGTCGAATTCTTATCCATATTATCGTTATCAGCTCCAATGATACAAACAATGTCCTCACGTGCCACCTCTGGCAGTGCTGACCGAGCGGGGTGAGCGACCCTGCACTGCCACACCATCAGCCAGGCCTCACTGTTACACTGCACTGCCACACCATCAGCCAGGCCTCACTGCTACACTGCACTGCCACACCATCAGCCAGTACTCACTGCTACACTGTATAGCTACACCATCAGCCAGGCCTCACTGCTACACTGCACTGCCACACCATCAGCCAGTCCTCACTGCTACACTGCACTGCCACACCATCAGCCAGGCCTCACTGCTACACTGCACTGCCACACCATCAGCCAGGCCTCACTGCTACACTGCACTGCCACACCATCAGCCAGGCCTCACTGCTACACTGCACTGCCACACCATCAGCCAGGCCTCACTGCTACACTGCACTGCCACACCATCAGCCAGGCCTCACTGCTACACTGCACTGCCACACCATCAGCCAGGCCTCACTGCTACACTGCACAGCCACACCATCAGCCAGGCCTCACTGCTACACTGCACAGCCACACCATCAGCCAGGCCTCACTGCTACACTGCACAGCCACACCATCAGCCAGTCCTCACTGTTACACTGCACAGCCACACCATCAGCCAGGCCTCACTGCTACACTGCACAGCCACACCATCAGCCAGTCCTCACTGCTACACTGCATAGCCACACCATCAGCCAGTCCTCACTGCTACACTGCATAGCCACACCATCAGCCAGTCCTCACTGCTACACTGCATAGCCACACCATCAGACAGTCCTCACTGCTACACAGCAAGATATACATGTCATTATAAGAGAAAATGGCACACGGTCTTGAAGGGAAACAAGGGGAAAGTAACACATTTTGATGAAAATATTAAACACGAACAGCAGGCATGGGGCAAGCAATGAGTAGTAGTAGTAGTAGTAGTAGTAGTAGTAGTAGTAGTAGTAGTAGTAGTAGTAATAGTAGTAGTAGTAGCAGCAGCAGCAGCAAAAGTAGTAGTAGTAGTAGTAGTAGTAGTAGTAGTAGTAGTAGTAGTAGCAGCAGCAGCAGCAAAAGTAGTAGTAGTAGTAGTAGTAGCAGCAGCAGCAGCAAAAGTAGTAGTAGTAGTAGTAGTAGTAGTAGTAGTAGTAGTAGTAGTAGTAGTAGTAGCAGCAGCAGCAGCAAAAGTAGTAGTAGTAGTAGTAGTAGTAGTAGTAGTAGTAGTAGTAGTAGTAGTAGTAGTAGTAGTAGTAGTAGTTGTTGTAGTAATAATAGTAGTCGTAGCAGTAGCAGGACAATGAATACATCCTTGACTGATAAACATTAATGATCTACAAGACACAGAACAATTCCCAGCTGAACATAGTAAAGGAAATATAAAGTTCCCAGCTGCGTATTGTACGGGTTATGAAGTTCCCAGCTGCTGTACGGGTTATGAAGTTCCCAGCTGCTGTACGGGTCATGAAGTTTCCCATAATGTGCAGGTGACTGGCATGATGGAAGTTCAATCCATAATAACTTGTTATTCCCATGAACTAATTATAACATCATCACATGACTCATGATACAAGTCTGGCGTCTGACTGTGACACACTCTGACCAGACCTGGGTGGTGGTAGTGGTGTGGTGGTGGTAGTGGTGGTGGTGGTGGTGGTAGTGGTGGTGGTAGTGGGACGATGGAGGTAAGCATTAGATGTAGTACGTTGTACAAGTCAGTAGGTTATGAGACTTGTGGCACAAGTGAAGGTCAGCAGGAAGCGTCCAATGCTGGAAATAACTGGAGGAACCTTGATGAACCTTGCAGGTTAGCTTCCACGTGAGGGAATCATGACCCAGTGTTCAACACGACGACTCTGTGGTTTAAATCTTCCACCATGATTATGTACTTACGACCCAAGACACAATGTGTGACCATCTCACTTTACCAGGAGAACGTCCAGCTACATACTGATATATAAAAGGTGGGGACATACCATCACTAATACAAGGAATGAAAGTAAATAAAATGGCACAACCTGATCACTTTTATCCGGACGTTATAGAGGCAACAAATGTGACAGTGAAACCCTTGATGGTTCTATTCAATACGTCACTTGCTATAAGGAAAGTTCCAGATGTTTGTTAATGTATCACCGATATTGACAAAAAGGTATGAAGTTACTGTGCGAAACTTATTGTGCAATTACCTTTACTTATATGGTTGGTAAACGTATGGACACCATCAATCGAGATAATATCGTAGAATATATATACAGGAACACCACTTAAACGATTCTCAGCCTGGTATAACAACGGTACTGCTCATATCTGACAAATCTGCAATATTTCTTTTCTGGTATAATTAACATATATGATAAAAATAAAGCTAATGATGTCATCAATCTAAACTTTCAAGAAGTATTCGATAAATTTCTTCATCATAGATCCGTCACCACGGTTACGTCATGTGATATAGATGACGTACTACTTCGCAGTTAGTGTAATGGTTGTTTGCCTCTACACAAACAACAGTAGTTAATGGTCAAACCTCAGAATGGTATGACGTAACAAGTGGTGTACTAAAAGGATCAGTGTTGTAACCGGTTCTTTTTCTCTTCCATATCAATGATGCTGGTAATGGATTGTATTCTAAGATATCAAAGTTCGTAGATGATACTATGGTGGGAGATGATACTATGGTGGTAGATGATACTATGGTGGTAGATGATACTATGGTGGTAGATGAATCTACAACTGAACTTGAACGTCCCCAGCTTCACCTTGCCATGGACAAACTGATGGTCTGGTCTCATACGTGACGAACGCATCTTGATAACCACAATCGCCAAGCTTTACATCTCCCTGGTAAACACGAAAAGGTAAACTGCAATATGAATGCTGTGTTACGGTCAAAGGTAAACTGCAATATGAATTCTGTGTTACTGTCAAAGGTAAACTGCAATATGAATTCTGTGTTACTGTCAAAGGTAAACTGCAATATGAATTCTGTGTTACTGTCAAAGGTAAGTAAGGAAAACTACTTAGGTGTAGTAATCTCGAGTGACTATAAACCAGGTAAGTCATGCACAGTAAACAACGTTCGTGAAGTTATCATTACAGTTTTCGAATCTAAATCCATGATAATCATCCTCACAGTTTACAATATATTAGGTCGTCCACATCGTGAATATTAGGTTCAGTTTGGGTTGGTCTGGTGAGTACCTGGTGGTGAAGTCTTCGTGAGTCTTGAACCTCACCAGAACGGGGAGAGAACAGCGCTATCCTACCAACATGACTCCCGCACTGACAAACACATTCTGTGAACACCCAATAAACGACTTAAGTCGATTAAGCTTACAAGAAATAATGTTAAGAGATGATCAAGTACAGAAAGGACTTCAAAATGATCACAAGCTTTGATGTAACAAGGCATTTCAGGCGAGGTTCGTTTAATTTCACTTGAAGTAATGCATACAGACTCGCGCGCCAACGTTTTGCTTCGAATGAGGGGACGTACTTCCTGTTCAACAGGATCGTTAAGTATGTAATGCTTCACCGTTTACACCGGCTGGCAGCAGACTTATATAGACGTTTGAGAAGACACTTGATAAGCGTCCATGACTAACATTATTTGCGCCTTCCTTGGTCACGTGAACAGTTTGTTGATGGCTTTTGTCTTTGAATTATCTGTTTGCCTTCTGATTTTACAACATTAATCTGAGTTCCTGATGTCCTCCACTATCACAAACAGCCTCGTTAGGACACAATGGTTTGCTGGAGTATACATTTCTTTGTATTCCTGGATTCACCACTGCCAACCTCCACCACACAACCAGGTGCCTCCACCTCGTTCACCCAGGAACTTATATCAACTACTACAAATTTCCTCATCCACGCACCAGGACCAGGTATACCGAACTCTCTGATCTGTCCATCATTACCAACTACCAGCAACTCCCTCATCCATACAACATTACTAACTACTCCGAATTCCATCCCTCACCTCGTACCTGAACCTACACCCAACCCCCAACACCCACAACCAACTGATGTAGTCTTCGTGGTCTCCTACTTCCAGGCTGGACCCAGGCTGCTGGGATGGGTCGCTGGTCGACCAAGCTGTTGCAAATAGCAGACCTTAGGCCTCAGGAGCCCCCACAGCCTGGCTGGTCTGGTACACTTTGCAGTTATTTGTCCAAGATACTCAAACTTCTGTACCGTGCATGGCAGGCTGTCTGACGATAGTGGCAAGTTGTGGAAGAACTGAGCCTCAGAGGTTGTGATGTTTTGTCTCTACTTGCATATCACAACTTTAAATTTCAACGGTATTGTTCTACAGTCTTCCATGTCCGTCCTGCCAGTAGGAAGTTATATCTGAGAGTGAAATGACCCAAGATAATTTGACTCATATGCAGAACGCAAATCCAGGACCACAGACTGTATTTGCCCACTGAAAATCGAAGGTAATTTTACACACGACTGCCAAGAGATGAATGACACTCACAGAAGGTAACATCAATCGGTGTTTAGTGAGCCAAAAAAAATCACAAATAAATGACCAACAGACTTCTTCCTAAACAGTAACCCCGCAAGTGTACACACAGCACATACCACCTTCTCAACACAACATTTCGAAAGGGTCGTTAAGAGCACGACCATGTACCCAGCCTCTGGCCTGGACTCATGTAACTCAGTCTTCGTAATGAAATGCAAGAACCATCAAGTACGTACATCATATATCTTCTGGAGATTAAGTCTAGAATTTGGTTTCATCTCCAAGAGTCTGAAACTGACCCACTCGCCCCACTCCCCAAACGTGGCAAACAAAGCAGTTGAAAATAAATTCGACCGATAACATAAACATCGAACATCCTCAGATTCTTGCTATGATGCCAGCTGACGTAATGTATGGAAGTGGCCGATGTACATAACCCAGGACAACATGGTGTCTGGGCGGGAAGATCCTGCCTCTCTCACCTACTTGACCATTATGATGGCATCGTTGAAGCTGACAAAACCACCCTTGTCTGACCACAACTGGAAGCACTGTGAAATCTTGGTCATTACACGCAATTAAAAAAAAAAAAAAAAGAAAAAAAAAATAATACCGTCGCTTAGGAATAAGCCATATTAAAAGACACAGATACGTGATCATTTGAGACAGAAAGAGACAAATAAAGAAATCAATAGATGAATTCATGATATTCAAGAGAAGTGTTACGTGGTGTGGTGGTTAGCGTGGTGTGGTGGTTGCGTGGTGTGGTGGTTAGCGTGGTGTGGTGGTTGCGTGGTGTGGTGGTTGCGTGGTGTGGTGGTTGCGTGGTGTGGTGGTTAGCGTGGTGTGGTGGTTAGCGTGGTGTGGTGGTTGCGTGGTGTGGTGGTTGCGTGGTGTGGTGGTTGCGTGGTGTGGTGGTTGCGTGGTGTGGTGGTTAGCGTGGTGTGGTGGTTGCGTGGTGTGGTGGTTGCGTGGTGTGGTGGTTGCGTGGTGTGGTGGTTGCGTGGTGTGGTGGTTAGCGTGGTGTGGTGGTTAGCGTGGTGTGGTGGTTGCGTGGTGTGGTGGTTGCGTGGTGTGGTGGTTGCGTGGTGTGGTGGTTGCGTGGTGTGGTGGTTAGCGTGGTGTGGTGGTTGCGTGGTGTGGTGGTTGCGTGGTGTGGTGGTTGCGTGGTGTGGTGGTTAGCGTGGTGTGGTGGTTGCGTGGTGTGGTGGTTGCGTGGTGTGGTGGTTGCGTGGTGTGGTGGTTAGCGTGGTGTGGTGGTTGCGTGGTGTGGTGGTTGCGTGGTGTGGTGGTTAGCGTGGTGTGGTGGTTGCGTGGTGTGGTGGTTGCGTGGTGTGGTGGTTGCGTGGTGTGGTGGTTAGCGTGGTGTGGTGGTTGCGTGGTGTGGTGGTTAGCGTGGTGTGGTGGTTAGCGTGGTGTGGTGGTTGCGTGGTGTGGTGGTTGCGTGGTGTGGTGGTTGCGTGGTGTGGTGGTTAGCGTGGTGTGGTGGTTAGCGTGGTGTGGTGGTTGCGTGGTGTGGTGGTTAGCGTGGTGTGGTGGTTGCGTGGTGTGGTGGTTGCGTGGTGTGGTGGTTAGCGTGGTGTGGTGGTTGCGTGGTGTGGTGGTTAGCGTGGTGTGGTGGTTGCGTGGTGTGGTGGTTAGCGTGGTGTGGTGGTTGCGTGGTGTGGTGGTTGCGTGGTGTGGTGGTTAGCGTGGTGTGGTGGTTGCGTGGTGTGGTGGTTGCGTGGTGTGGTGGTTAGCGTGGTGTGGTGGTTGCGTGGTGTGGTGGTTGCGTGGTGTGGTGGTTGCGTGGTGTGGTGGTTAGCGTGGTGTGGTGGTTGCGTGGTGTGGTGGTTAGCGTGGTGTGGTGGTTGCGTGGTGTGGTGGTTAGCGTGGTGTGGTGGTTGCGTGGTGTGGTGGTTGCGTGGTGTGGTGGTTAGCGTGGTGTGGTGGTTGCGTGGTGTGGTGGTTGCGTGGTGTGGTGGTTGCGTGGTGTGGTGGTTAGCGTGGTGTGGTGGTTGCGTGGTGTGGTGGTTAGCGTGGTGTGGTGGTTAGCGTGGTGTGGTGGTTGCGTGGTGTGGTGGTTAGCGTGGTGTGGTGGTTAGCGTGGTGTGGTGGTTAGCGTGGTGTGGTGGTTAGCGTGGTGTGGTGGTTGCGTGGTGTGGTGGTTGCGTGGTGTGGTGGTTAGCGTGGTGTGGTGGTTAGCGTGGTGTGGTGGTTGCGTGGTGTGGTGGTTAGCGTGGTGTGGTGGTTGCGTGGTGTGGTGGTTGCGTGGTGTGGTGGTTAGCGTGGTGTGGTGGTTGCGTGGTGTGGTGGTTAGCGTGGTGTGGTGGTTAGCGTGGTGTGGTGGTTAGCGTGGTGTGGTGGTTGCGTGGTGTGGTGGTTGCGTGGTGTGGTGGTTGCGTGGTGTGGTGGTTGCGTGGTGTGGTGGTTAGCGTGGTGTGGTGGTTAGCGTGGTGTGGTGGTTAGCGTGGTGTGGTGGTTAGCGTGGTGTGGTGGTTGCGTGGTGTGGTGGTTAGCGTGGTGTGGTGGTTAGCGTGGTGTGGTGGTTAGCGTGGTGTGGTGGTTAGCGTGGTGTGGTGGTTAGCGTGGTGTGGTGGTTGCGTGGTGTGGTGGTTGCGTGGTGTGGTGGTTAGCGTGGTGTGGTGGTTGCGTGGTGTGGTGGTTGCGTGGTGTGGTGGTTAGCGTGGTGTGGTGGTTAGCGTGGTGTGGTGGTTGCGTGGTGTGGTGGTTAGCGTGGTGTGGTGGTTGCGTGGTGTGGTGGTTGCGTGGTGTGGTGGTTAGCGTGGTGTGGTGGTTGCGTGGTGTGGTGGTTAGCGTGGTGTGGTGGTAGCGTGGTGTGGTGGTTAGCGTGGTGTGGTGGTTAGCGTGGTGTGGTGGTTGCGTGGTGTGGTGGTTAGCGTGGTGTGGTGGTTAGCGTGGTGTGGTGGTTAGCGTGGTGTGGTGGTTAGCGTGGTGTGGTGGTTAGCGTGGTGTGGTGGTTGCGTGGTGTGGTGGTTGCGTGGTGTGGTGGTTGCGTGGTGTGGTGGTTAGCGTGGTGTGGTGGTTGCGTGGTGTGGTGGTTAGCGTGGTGCGTGGTGTGGTGGTTAGCGTGGTGTGGTGGTTGCGTGGTGTGGTGGTTGCGGGGTGTGGTGGTTGCGTGGTGTGGTGGTTAGCGTGGTGTGGTGGTTGCGTGGTGTGGTGGTTAGCGTGGTGTGGTGGTTGCGTGGTGTGGTGGTTGCGTGGTGTGGTGGTTAGCGTGGTGTGGTGGTTGCGTGGTGTGGTGGTTAGCGTGGTGTGGTGGTTAGCGTGGTGTGGTGGTTGCGTGGTGTGGTGGTTGCGTGGTGTGGTGGTTGCGTGGTGTGGTGGTTGCGTGGTGTGGTGGTTAGCGTGGTGTGGTGGTTAGCGTGGTGTGGTGGTTAGCGTGGTGTGGTGGTTAGCGTGGTGTGGTGGTTAGCGTGGTGTGGTGGTTGCGTGGTGTGGTGGTTAGCGTGGTGTGGTGGTTAGCGTGGTGTGGTGGTTAGCGTGGTGTGGTGGTTAGCGTGGTGTGGTGGTTAGCGTGGTGTGGTGGTTAGCGTGGTGTGGTGGTTAGCGTGGTGTGGTGGTTGCGTGGTGTGGTGGGTGTGGTGGTTAGCGTGGTGTGGTGGTTAGCGTGGTGTGGTGGTTGCGTGGTGTGGTGGTTAGCGTGGTGTGGTGGTTAGCGTGGTGTGGTGGTTGCGTGGTGTGGTGGTTAGCGTGGTGTGGTGGTTGCGTGGTGTGGTGGTTGCGTGGTGTGGTGGTTAGCGTGGTGTGGTGGTTGCGTGGTGTGGTGGTTAGCGTGGTGTGGTGGTTAGCGTGGTGTGGTGGTTGCGTGGTGTGGTGGTTAGCGTGGTGTGGTGGTTAGCGTGGTGTGGTGGTTGCGTGGTGTGGTGGTTAGCGTGGTGTGGTGGTTGCGTGGTGTGGTAGTTGCGTGGTGTGGTGGTTAGCGTGGTGTGGTGGTTGCGTGGTGTGGTGGTTGCGTGGTGTGGTGGTTGCGTGGTGTGGTGGTTGCGTGGTGTGGTGGTTGCGTGGTGTGGTGGTTAGCGTGGTGTGGTGGTTGCGTGGTGTGGTGGTTGCGTGGTGTGGTGGTTGCGTGGTGTGGTGGTTGCGTGGTGTGGTGGTTGCGTGGTGTGGTGGTTTGCGTGGTGTGGTGGTTAGCGTGGTGTGGTGGTTGCGTGGTGTGGTGGTTGCGTGGTGTGGTGGTTTGCGTGGTGTGGTGGTTGCGTGGTGTGGTGGTTAGCGTGGTGTGGTGGTTAGCGTGGTGTGGTGGTTGCGTGGTGTGGTGGTTAGCGTGGTGTGGTGGTTGCGTGGTGTGGTGGTTAGCGTGGTGTGGTGGTTGCGTGGTGTGGTGGTTAGCGTGGTGTGGTGGTTGCGTGGTGTGGTGGTTAGCGTGGTGTGGTGTTAGCGTGGTGTGGTGGTTGCGTGGTGTGGTGGTTGCGTGGTGTGATGGTTAGCGTGGTGTGGTGGTTAGCGTGGTGTGGTGGTTAGCGTGGTGTGGTGGTTGCGTGGTGTGGTGGTTGCGTGGTGTGATGGTTAGCGCGGTGCGGTGGTTGCGTGGTGTGGTGGTTGCGTGGTGTGGTGGTTGCGTGGTGTGGTGGTTAGCGTGGTGTGGTGGTTGCGTGGTGTGGTGGTTAGCGTGGTGTGGTGGTTGCGTGGTGTGGTGGTTAGCGTGGTGTGGTGGTTAGCGTGGTGGTGGTGGGTTAGCGTGGTGTGGTGGTTAGCGTGGTGTGGTGGTTGCGTGGTGTGGTGGTTAGCGTGGTGTGGTGGTTGCGTGGTGTGGTGGTTGCGTGGTGTGGTGGTTGCGTGGTGTGGTGGTTGCGTGGTGTGGTGGTTAGCGTGGTGTGGTGGTCGCGTGGTGTGGTGGTTACGTGGTGCCGTGGTTAGCGTCGATGACCGCAACACATTTACAGGCCGCCAGGGGTCGAACGCACAGGTTAGAATTATGACTGCGGCAGTCGGTCTACAGTCATTCCAGCTGTTCATCCTCCTATAAAGGAATGGTCGATAAATTGGATACCTGGCTAAGGATAGGTGGAAGGATGGAGTGAAAAAGATTTTGAGCGGTCGTGGCCTAAACATGCAGGAGGGTGAAAGGAGTGCAAGAAGGAATAGAGTGAATTGGAACGATGTGGTATACCGGGGTCGACGTGTTGTCAATGGACTGAACCAGGGCATGTGAAGCGTCTGGAGTTAATCTGAAAAGTTTTCTGGGGTATGGATGTGGAAAGGAAGCTGTGGTTTCGATGCATTACACATGACAGCTAGAGACTGAGTGTGAACGAATGTGGCCTGTCTTTGGTCAGTTTTCCTGGCGCTACCTCGCTGAAGTGGGGGATAGCGATGCTGTTTCCTGTGGGATGGGGTAGCTCCAGAAACGCAAGCAAATATATGAACATGTATATATATGTATATGTCTGTGTATATGTATGTAGATGTATGTATATGTGGGTGTATGGGCGTTTAAATATATATATGTGTATGTGTGTGTGTGTGTGTGTGTGTGTGTGTGTGTGTGTGTGTGTGGTAGGGGTATTCTTCGTCTGTCTCATGGCGCTACTTCGCTGACGCGGGAAACGGCGATCAAGTACAAAATATATATATATATATATATATATATCTTTTCTTTCTTTTTCTTTCAAACTATTCGCCATTTCCCGCATTAGCGAGGTAGCGTTAAGAACAGAGGACTGGGCCTTTGAGGGAATACCCTCACCTGGCCCAATTCTCTGTTCCTTCTTTTGGAAAAAAAAAAAAAAAAAAAAACCCGAGAGGGGAGGATTTCCAGCCCCCCGCTCCCTCCCCTTTTAGTCGCCTTCTACGACACGCAGGGAATACGTGGGAAGTACTCTTAATCCCCTATCCCCTATATATATATATATATATATATATATATATATATATATATATATATATATATATATATATATATATATCGTTAATGAGATGGGCATTATTCAGTGTCTCACGTCGTTTGAGTAAACATAATAAGAAAATATAGAAGATAACATAACACGTCAATATCTTGCTATAAGGTACAAACCGGTTCATGATGGAAAACTAAATATTTCAACGTTAAAGATAATTATGATTTATTGTTTACTGGACAATAACTGATAGAGTGTTACAATACTTACATGGTACACCAGTCCATCAGCCTGTAGTCAGAGATGCGTCATGATCGAACATGGTTTATGATGAGACGTGAGGCTCCCGGCCAGACACATCCCTGGCCAGTTGTCACCTACAGAACCTTTATCATGCTCATCTTCCCTACATAATGGTGCCTGGAGGAGGTGGTAGGTAGGTGGGTAGGTTCACTACTCCCCCAACCCACCTAACCCACTGACCAGGACACTCGCAGTCCCACATTCTACCCCGACATCCGGCCCCCTACCCGTGTGGGGTCAAGTGACCGCACGAGCCGCCGTGACTCACCTTGTGCGTCGTCCTCCTCAGGTAACACTGCCAGGGGGCGGAGCACGGCGCTACCAGCCTCACTCACCCACCTGCAACACACACACACACATCATCATCATCATCATTGTACAGGAACAATAAAACGGTCGCCTCTACATGACATATGTGAAGTACATGGACAATGCATTAGACAAATGCTATTTACACAATAATCATATTTACTATTACAAACTATAACAAACTTGACCAATACAAGACAACGTATGTGAAATGATGTAAGTTATCTTTTTACTGCAATGACTACTACATAAATATGGATCATCAGAGTATAACCAAAACAAAATTCATCTAGTTTCTGCTGTAGCCCTCCACATGTAGCTGCTCCAGGACCGGAGTGGAGGGACGTGGAGGAGGTGTGGATGGTGAGCCCACACTGGGGCTGGCAACACGTGCCAGGCCTGGCCAGGGGAAGGACGGGTTGAGCAAGACGAGCAGGAACACAAGACGACAGGCACTGGGCCTCCGAGAGAGGAAGTAACATGGTAACACTAACACCTGTGTAATAATGTTCAACATGTTAACACTACCACCTGTGTAACAGTGTTCAACATGGTAAGACTACCACCTGTGTAACAGTGTTCAACATACAAATATCTGCAATTACGAGAGGGCTAAGAACCCTCGACACAACCACACAACAACACATCAGCCAATCCTCCTCCTCCACCGACGAAGTGTAGAGTCACTCCACAGTGTGCGTCCCGTCACACATGCCGGAAACCACACATATTATAATGTAGTTGCCTTAGCCATCGTGCTGCCGCAGTCACCATCCGCTCTGCAGTGTCACCAGATATCCCTTACCCAGCGGGGTCCACCAAGGCTGCGTCCTGTCACCAACACTGTCCATATCTGACACAGCAAACATTCCCCCTCCAGCAGCCAACATATACCCATTATGTAAACGTCACCACTCAAACACTAACAACACTTTCCCCAAACACTAACAACACTTTCCCCTAACACAGCCACTTAGTGCAGGAAGAATATAACGCAGCGACCTAACCATGCAGAGTAACACGATCATGGACCAGAAGACGTGTAAAATCTAGGGTCACACACAATAACACTACGAGGCTTGAACATGTTAACATAAGAACCACAGGAGGTAAGGCAGCCTGGCTACTACGAGACTTGAACATGTTAACATAAGAACCACAGGAGGTCAGGTAGCCTGGCCAACCTGCACACATGGTGGCAGCCGACGATGAGGAGGCAAAATGTACACCTGGGAAAGGCCAAGATCAAGGCGTCCCCCACATCACGCCTGCTGAAGCGCCAGAGGAGACAATAATAATGATAATACTCTACGATGATTCACTAAAGAAAACACCACAACATTGAAAACAATGAAGATAAACATCAACGATTTAAGACAAAACAATGTTGCAGGAAAGAAGTACAGACACCATGGGCCAAACTGGAGGACAATTGTGGTATAAACTACAGACATATCAAGTAAACCACACACAGAGTCAAGACCTGGACGGCTGGACTGATGGGAAACACGTGGTTCTCACGAGGCCTCATATCAGAGAGAGAGAGAGAGAGAGAGAGAGAGAGAGAGAGAGAGAGAGAGAGAGAGAGAGAGAGAGAGAGAGGCATCCATCAGTATATACACGGAAGAAAAATAATCCACAGAATTGAATACGGCAGCATATTTACCGTTCATTATTCTTCTTTTGTATGTTCTCTTATTACCTCAATATTGTTCAACCATTAGGTAGGTGCTCAAACACCACGGTAGAACAATATTGAGAAAATTAGAGAACATGAAAAAATTAATAACTGGAAATATTATCGTATTCCATCTTAAGTGCATTAGAGAAAACCTGTTCCCAGCTTACACTTATATATATATATATATATATATATATATATATATATATATATATATATATATATATATATATATATATTTGTGTTGGAAAGGATCACAATTTTGCGCGTGATCAAGATATTCCTATGAGTCCACGGGGAAAATGAAACACGAAAAGTTCCCAAGTGCACTTTCGTGTAATAACCACATCATCAGGGGAGACACAAGAGAGAAATATAACAGTCAGTTGATATACATCGAAGAGACGTCCTAGCTTCGTCTCTTCGATGTATATCAACTGACTGTTATATTTCTCTCTTGTGTCTCCCCTGATGTTGTGATTATTACACGAAAGTGCACTTTGGAACTTTTCGTGTTTCATTTTCCCCGTGGACTCATAGGAATATATATATATATATATATATATATATATATATATATATATATATATATATATATATATATTTTTTCTTTTCAAACTATTCGCCATTTCCCGCATTAGCGAGGTAGCGTTAAGAACAGAGGACTGGGCCTTTGAGGGAATATCCTCACCTGGCCCCCTTCTCTGTTCCTTCTTTTGGAAAATTAGAAAAAAAAAAAAACGAGAGGGGAGGATTTCCAGCCCCCCGCTCCCTCCCCTTTTAGTCGCCTTCTACGACACGCAGCGAATACGTGGGAAGTATTCTTTCTCCCCTATCCCCAGGGATAATATATATATATATATATATATATATATATATATATATATATATATATATATATATATATATATATAATTTCTTTTCATTCTTTTCTTTATTATACTTAACCGCCGTTTCCCGCGTTACAGTGGTGCGCATGATGTAGCATATGCATGAAACCACTAGGAAAATGAAACACGGTAAGTTCCTTAGTGCATTTTCGTGCAATGATCACATCGTCAGGGGAGATACAAGAATGAGATAGAAGACGTAGAACAGTCTGTTGGTATACAAGGAAGAGACGTTGCTAAGACGACACTGGTAAACAAGCGTAAGACAAGATCACCTGGTGATAGTCTGGTTATCATTCCTGGAAGACTTGGGGGAATCCTATGTAGTTGCCCTTGATATGTCCAAAGCTTTAGATAGTGTGAAGCATCGGGGTCTCATCTCTTACCTTCCCTCTTTTAGCTTCCCTCCCTGACCTTCCTCCTATCTATCTGTGTGGTTGTTGATGGATCAGCCTCTCCACAGTTTCTCCATCAACAGCAGTGTCCCTCAAGGTTCTCTCCTGTCCCCTATACCTTTTCCTCTTTTTATCAACGATTTCCTATCTTCCAAAAATAACCAAATGCGCTTATACAGTGACGGCTCAACACCGCATTCCTCCACATCCTTCAGTTCCGCTCTATCTTCTCTTACTCGATATCTTAGTGGTAAAGTTTAATGCCTCCATGACGCAGTTTCTGCCCATTTATCTATCGAAAATTCCTCACAACTCTCCTCTTTCCTTCGACGGTTCTGGAATTCCACCTCTTGACTCAGTGAACATACTTGATATCATTGTAACATTCACTCTATCCTAAAAACCCTACATTATGGAAATAGCTAAGTATGTCTCCAGGAAATTGGGGAAAGTCTTGTTTATATGTCGAAATTTCTTGTCTTCCGGACAGTTGCTCCATTTATATGGAGCGGTTCTCTCACATCTCGGGTGATTCTAACTCTGCATCCTTACTTAACAGAGTTAAGTCTCTTAAGTCGAAAGCGGTCCGACTTATAAACTGTCCCAGGCTAACTTCAAAACTTAACTTGCTTGCCCTACGCCGCAATATTGGTTTACTTTCCCTCTTCTTTAGGTACTAATTTAGTTTTGCTCCCGAGAGCTGGCTGCTTGTGTGCCCCCATCACTAGCTAGACCACGCAATACTCGGCAACCTACTGCGTCACATGATGACTTTGTGACCGGTGATAACTGTAGGTCCCTCTCCCTCACCCAGCCACACCTCACAACCAGGGAGGCTACATGTCCCGGTCCCTCTCCCTCAACCAGCCACACCTCACAACCAGGGAGGCTACATGTCCCGGTCCCTCTCCCTCAACCAGCCACACCTCACAACCAGGGAGGCTACATGTCCCGGTCCCTCTCCCTCAACCAGCCACACCTCACAACCAGGGAGGCTACATGTCCCGGTCCCTCTCCCTCACCCAGCCACACCTCACAACCAGGGAGGCTACATGTCTCGGTCCCTCTCCCTCACCCAGCCACACCTCACAACCAGGGAGGCTACATGTCCCGGTCCCTCTCCCTCACCCAGCCACACCTCACAATCAGGGAGGCTACATGTCTCGGTCCCTCTCCCTCACCCAGCCACACCTCACAACCAGGGAGGCTACATGTCCCGGTCCCTCTCCCTCAACCAGCCACACCTCACAACCAGGGAGGCTACATGTCCCGGTCCCTCTCCCTCACCCAGCCACACCTCACAACCAGGGAGGCTACATGTCCCGGTCCCTCTCCCTCAACCAGCCACACCTCACAACCAGGGAGGCTGCCCAGCCTACATCCTAACGTTACACTGGACATGGACGTCCGGTCATGGGAAAAGGAGAGTCAGGATCACATGAGGTCGCCTACAAAGGAAGGAACATAGTTTTGATTCCTTTAAAAACCTGTGGTAAATTTCTTTTTACTTCCTCGCAAATGAAGATTATGTTCTCAAACAGAAAAAAACAAAATCCTTCCAGACACTCGCGTTTTTGACCCCAGGAGAATCCAGCTAACTCACTATGGTCCTGGAACCACACAGGTATAGAACCTGTACATTTCATCTTCCAGTCATAAATGTTATACATCATCATCCTGAGGTCAGGGAGGAAGAAGAGATCTGATCTGATCTGACCCAGCATCGCACCGTCCATCATCGTAGGTGTGTTATTCTAGCGCACAGATGTGAACGTGTGTTACCACAACCTAGCAGTCAGTCATACTAGCGTCACACCTGACGTGGTTCTCTCCCGCAACGTGTAACTTACGGAGGTTTACCTGGTTGTCTAGCTCCTCAGCTCTGCCCGGAGACCCAGCTGTCGTACCCCAGCAGCTCTGGCAGGAGACCCAGCCGTCGTACCCCAGCAGCTCTGCCCGGAGACCCAACTGTCATACCCCAGCAGCTCTGCCCGGAGACCCAGCTGTCATACCCCAGCAGCTCTATGCCTGAAAACCCAGACGTCGTACCCTAGCAGCTCTGCCCGGAGACGCAGTTGTCGTACCCCACCAGCTCTGGCCGGAGACCCAGCTGTCGTACCCCAGCTATCGTACTCCATCAGAGACAACAGTTATGAGGCAAGAGTGTGCGAGGCCTGACACGTGGAACCCTCAGGGGTAAAACCCCTGCTACACTGTGGATGGTCCGACAGACCAACGTTGGTGGTGGTGGTGGAGGAGGAGGCCGTAGAGGTGAGAGGCTAGTCCAGCCCTCAGGGTCTGGCGGCACGTATTGAATGTCATGAACTGGTCAGCCAGAGATGCGTCTGTGTGTGTGTGTGATATTCGTCATATGTTCAATAATACTCGGGTATGGGTAGTGCTCACTCCTACATGCCACAATCTCCCACTGTCACTGATGCACACTTGGGTAAGTTGTGTGGCAGACGAGTCGAGGTTGCGTTGGTCAATGATGTGATGACCGTAACAACGGCACCAGGTGGTGTAGTGACCTGTGATGGGATTATGGTAGCAGAGGTCATACGTGGAACATGACTGTCTGCAGGATGGAAAATGATGATGAGTTGTGGAGGGTCCAGTGAGGTATGGGGAAGGGTGGTATGGGTCGAGAGCCTTTGCACCTACACCTGTATTACAAAGCAATACAGTATACCCCAGCAGCAGTACAGCCTGCAACAACTGTACCGACAATACAAAATACAATAAACATACCAGATAAACATTCATGTAGTATTAATATTGATGCTGTACTACAGATCCTCCTCATTATGTTACCAGTGAAATTCATTTCATTTCTGAAAGTTATGTCACATTTGAATCATCAAATATCCAATGATCACTTATACTGTGTACAGAATGTAAGTACTGTACTAACCCATGTATAATTATACTGTGTACAGTACATGTACTGTACTAACCCCTGTACATGGCATTATTACTGGTGACGGCACATACCTCAGTGTTCTGGCCCATCAAGACAACTACTTAGCCTTTTCATGCCACGTGTTGGTCTTGTGCACAGTGTTGCCTGCATCATGTTGGCTGCTGTGCAGAAACAATGTTTGGTTTGACGGTCAACCTGCCAGAAGGTCACAACCTGCCAGGAGGTCACAACCTGCCAGGAGGTCACAACCTGCCAGGAGGTCACAACCTGCCAGGAGGTCACAACCTGCCAGGAGGTCACAACCTGCCAGGAGGTCACAACTGGCTACCAAGGTACGAGGAACTCCAGGTTGGTGTTGCCACATGCTACACCACTTCCTGGTCAGTACTACAACTGGTGTCTTCCTCCCTCTCCCCTCTCTACTTTAACCTTTCCCCTCTCTTCCCTAGCCTCTCTACTGCTTCCCATACCCTCTCCCCTCACTTCCCTAGCCTCTCCCCTCACTTCCCTAGCCACTCCCCTCACTTCCCTAGCCACTCCCCTCACTTCCCTAGCCTCTCCCCTCACTTCCCAAGCCTCTCACATCTTTTTCCTGGCCTCTACCTCCCACAACTGATCGTGGGTCAGCCACAGATGGTCTGCGCCTGTGGCAATATCCCAGAAACACTGTGTTCCTGTAGTGCATGTGTTACCCGACCTGCAGCCTGCCAGGTGCCCCGACCCCAGCACAGCCTCAACACACACACCATGTGTTCCCTGACCCACCAGATCCCATGATGTACCCATGTGTTCCCTGACCCACCAGATCCCATGATGTACCCATGTGTTCCCTGACCCACCAGATCCCATGATGAACCCATGTGTTCCCTGACCCACCAGATCCCATGATGTACCCATGTGTTCCCTGACCCACCAGATCCCATGATGTACCCATGTGTTCCCTGACCCACCATCTTCACCACTCTGGTGACCCACCAGATCCCATGATGTACCAATGTGTACCAACTGTAGCATCACTGTACCAACTGTAGCATCACTGTACTAATTGTAGCGTCACTGTACCAACTGTAGCATCACTGTACCAACTGTAGCATCATTGTACTAATTGTAGCGTCACTGTACCAACTGTAGCATCACTGTACCAACTGTAGCATCATTGTACTAATTGTAGCGTCACTGTACCAACTGTAGCATCACTGTACCAACTGTAGCATCATTGTACTAATTGTAGCGTCACTGTACCAACTGTAGCATCACTGTACCAACTGTAGCATCATTGTACTAATTGTAGCGTCACTGTACCAACTGTAGCATCACTGTACCAACTGTAGCATCATTGTACTAATTGTAGCGTCACTGTACCAACTGTAGCATCACTGTACCAACTGTAGCATCACTGTGCTAATTGTAGTGTCACTGTACCAACTGTAGCATCACTGTACCAACTGTAGCATCATTGTACTAATTGTAGCGTCACTGTACCAACTGTAGCATCACTGTACCAACTGTAGCATCATTGTACTAATTGTAGCGTCACTGTACCAACTGTAGCATCACTGTACCAACTGTAGCATCATTGTACTAATTGTAGCGTCACTGTACCAACTGTAGCATCACTGTACCAACTGTAGCATCATTGTACTAATTGTAGCGTCACTGTACCAACTGTAGCATCACTGTACCAACTGTAGCATCATTGTACTAATTGTAGCGTCACTGTACCAACTGTAGCATCACTGTACCAACTGTAGCATCATTGTACTAATTGTAGCGTCACTGTACCAACTGTAGCATCACTGTACCAACTGTAGCATCATTGTACTAATTGTAGCGTCACTGTACCAACTGTAGCATCACTGTACCAACTGTAGCATCATTGTACTAATTGTAGCGTCACTGTACCAACTGTAGCATCACTGTACCAACCTTAGCATCACTGTGCCAACTGTAGCATCACTGTACCAACTGTAGCATCATTGTACTAATTGTAGCGTCACTGTACCAACTGTAGCATCACTGTACCAACTGTAGCATCATTGTACTAATTGTAGCGTCACTGTACCAACTGTAGCATCACTGTACCAACTGTAGCATCATTGTACTAATTGTAGCGTCACTGTACCAACTGTAGCATCACTGTACCAACTGTAGCATCATTGTACTAATTGTAGCGTCACTGTACCAACTGTAGCATCGCTGTACCAACTGTAGCATCACTGTACCAACTGTAGCATCGCTGTACCAACTGTAGCATCGCTGTACCAACTGTAGCATCGCTGTACCAACTGTAGCATCGCTGTACCAACTGTAGCATTGCTGTACCAACTGTAGCATCGCTGTACCAACTGTAGCATCGCTGTACCAACTGTAGCATAGCTGCACCAAACTGTAGCATCTGCTGTACCAACTGTAGCATCACTGTACCAACTGTAGCATCGCGTGTACCAACTGTAGCATCGCTGTACCAACTGTAGCATCGCCTGTAACAACTGTAGCATGCTGTACCAACTGTAGCATCGCTGAACCAACTGTAGCATTCGCTGTACAACTGTAGCATAGCTGCACCAACTGTAGCATCGCTGTACCAACTGTAGCATTGCTGTACCAACTGTAGCATTGCTGCACCAACTGTAGCATCGCTGCACCAACTGTAGCATCGCTGCACCAACTGTAGCATCGCTGTACCAACTGTAGCATTGCTGCTCCAACTGTAGCATACGCTGTACCAACTGTAGCATCGCTGTACCAACTGTAGCAATCGCTGTACCAACTGTAGCATCGGCTGCACCAACTGTAGCATCGCTGTACCAACTGTAGCATCGCTTTACCAACTGTAGCATCGCTGTACCAACTGTAGCATTGCTGCACCAACTGTAGCATCGCTGTACCAACTGTAGCATCGCTGTACCAACTGTAGCATCGCTGTACCAACTGTAGCATCGCTGCACCAACTGTAGCATTGCTGCACCAACTGTAGCATCGCTGTACCAACTGTAGCATCGCTGTACCAACTGTAGCATCGCTGTACCAACTGTAGCATCGCTGTACCAACTGTAGCATCGCTGTAACAACTGTAGCATCGCTGTACCAACTGTAGCATCGCTGTACCAACTGTAGCATCGCTGTAACAACTGTAGCATCGCTGTACCAACTGTAGCATCGCTGTACCAACTGTAGCATCGCTGTACCAACTGTAGCATCGCTGTACCAACTGTAGCATCGCTGTACCAACTGTAGCATCGCTGTACCAACTGTAGCATCGCTGTACCAACTGTAGCATCGCTGTACCAACTGTAGCATCGCTGTACCAACTGTAGCATCGCTGTACCAACTGTAGCATCGCTGTACCAACTGTAGCATCGCTGTACCAACTGTAGCATCGCTGTACCAACTGTAGCATCGCTGTACCAACTGTAGCATCGCTGTACCAACTGTAGCATCGCTGTACCAACTGTAGCATCGCTGTACCAACTGTAGCATCGCTGTACCAACTGTAGCATCGCTGTACCAACTGTAGCATCGCTGTACCAACTGTAGCATCGCTGTACCAACTGTAGCATCGCTGTACCAACTGTAGCATCGCTGTACCAACTGTAGCATCGCTGCACCAACTGTAGCATCGCTGTACCAACTGTAGCATCGCTGTACCAACTGTAGCATCGCTGTACCAACTGTAGCATCGCTGTACCAACTGTAGCATCGCTGTACCAACTGTAGCATCGCTGTACCAACTGTAGCATCGCTGTACCAACTGTAGCATCGCTGTACCAACTGTAGCATCGCTGTACCAACTGTAGCATTGCTGCACCAACTGTATCATCGCTGTACCAACTGTAGCATCGCTGTACCAACTGTAGCATTGCTGCACCAACTGTAGCATCGCTGTACCAACTGTAGCATCGCTGTACCAACTGTAGCATCGCTGTACCAACTGTAGCATCGCTGTACCAACTGTAGCATCGCTGTACCAACTGTAGCATCGCTGTAACAACTGTAGCATCGCTGTACCAACTGTAGCATCGCTGTACCAACTGTAGCATTGCTGTACCAACTGTAGCATCGCTGTACCAACTGTAGCATCGCTGTACCAACTGTAGCATCGCTGTACCAACTGTAGCATCGCTGTACCAACTGTAGCATCGCTGTACCAACTGTAGCATTGCTGTACCAACTGTAGCATCGCTGTACCAACTGTAGCATCGCTGTACCAACTGTAGCATTGCTGCACCAACTGTAGCATCGCTGTACCAACTGTAGCATCGCTGTACCAACTGTAGCATCGCTGTACCAACTGTAGCATTGCTGTACCAACTGTAGCATTGCTGTACCAACTGTAGCATCGCTGTACCAACTGTATCATCGCTGTACCAACTGTATCATCGCTGTACCAACTGCAGCATTGCTGTACCAACTGTATCATCGCTGTACCAACTGTAGCATTGCTGTACCAACTGTATCATCGCTGCACCAACTGTAGCATCGCTGTACCAACTGTATCATCGCTGCACCAACTGCAGCATTGCTGTACCAACTGTATCATCGCTGTACCAACTGCAGCATTGCTGTACCAACTGTATCATCGCTGTACCAACTGTAGCATCGCTGTACCAACTGTATCATCGCTGCACCAACTGTAGCATCGCTGTACCAACGAGTTAGCATGTGTACCAACTTACACAGTTGAGTCGTTTGATGCACCAACATGATACAGCGCAACTCATGTCAACTGTGTTGCTTGTTACCACAACTGTGTGTTACAACTTATAATTACAGAGTCTGGTCACAACTGTTAGTCACCTATGTAACAACTGTAGCATGTGCACACTGTGTTGCTCCTATACCATAATTAAAACGGAGCATGGTCACAACTGTAGCTTGCTCCTGTACATCTGTACCAACTGGTAGCACTACTGTGATTGTGTCCACTGGTAGTCATCGCGTACTACTGTGTGTTCCTAAATTATATCGTGTCAACTGTGTGTGTACCAACTGTAGCTTTGCTGTTCCAACTTACATCTGTACAATGTACATGGAAGTGCATGCGTCACAACTGTGCTTGCTTGTACCAATGTATACACGCATGTACCAACTGTAGCATTGCTTTTACCAATGTACAATCGCTGTCACAACTGTAGCATGTGTGTACCAATTATATATCAGTGAGTCATCGGTCAACTAGCTGGTACCACTGTATTCGCTGTACAACTGCAGCATTGCTGATACCAAGTATCACTACTGTTTGTTGTCTCAACTTAGATACTGTACCAACGGGTATCATCGCTGCACCAACTGGTTGTGTCCACTTATCGCTTACAACGAGAGGCCCAATGGTTCACTTACACTGTTGATCGTTTCACTAATATAATCATCCTGACCAAGAGCATGTGTCCAATAGGTCACACTACTGTGTTGTTAGTTCTCCTACATATAATAATACAGGAGGGTCATGGTCACTACTGTGTTGTTGTTCTCCTATATATAATAATACAGGAGGGTCATGGTCACTACTGTGTTGTTGTTCTCCTATATATAATAATACAGGAGGGTCATGGTCACTACTGTGTTGTTGTTCTCCTATATATAATAATACAGGAGGGTCATGGTCACTACTGTGTTGTTGTTCTCCTATATATAATAATACAGGAGGGTCATGGTCACTACTGTGTTGTTGTTCTCCTATATATAATAATACAGGAGGGTCATGGTCACTACTGTGTTGTTGTTCTCCTATATATAATAATACGGGAGGGTCATGGTCACTACTGTGTTGTTGTTCTCCTATATATAATAATACAGGAGGGTCATGGTCACTACTGTTGTTGCCTTAAAAAATATACGATACCTACATTGAGGGTCATGGTCACTACTGTGTTGTTGTTCTCCTATATATAATAATACAGGAGGGTCATGGTCACTACTATGTTGTTGTTCTCCTATATATAATAATACAGGAGGGTCATGGTCACTACTGTGTTGTTGTTCTCCTATATATAATAATACAGGAGGGTCATGGTCACTACTGTGTTGTTGTTCTCCTATATATAATAATACGGGAGGGTCATGGTCACTACTGTGTTGTTGTTCTCCTATATATAATAATACGGGAGGGTCATGGTCACTACTGTGTTGTTGTTCTCCTATATATAATAATACAGGAGGGTCATGGTCACTACTGTGTTGTTGTTCTCCTACATATAATAATACAGGAGGGTCATGGTCACTACTGTGTTGTTGTTCTCCTATATATAATAATACGGGAGGGTCATGGTCACTACTGTGTTGTTGTTCTCCTATATATAATAATACAGGAGGGTCATGGTCACTACTGTGTTGTTGTTCTCCTATATATAATAATACAGGAGGGTCATGGTCACTACTGTGTTGTTGTTCTCCTATATATAATAATACGGGAGGGTCATGGTCACTACTGTGTTGTTGTTCTCCTATATATAATAATACAGGAGGGTCATGGTCACTACTGTGTTGTTGTTCTCCTATATATAATAATACGGGAGGGTCATGGTCACTACTGTGTTGTTGTTCTCCTACATATAATAATACATGAGGGTCATGATACACTGGCTACCAGTGGTACACACACACACACAAACACACTAGCCTACTCCTCTTGCCACATTTAACACAAATAACGATACCAACAATTGAGTAAATCCCACATCCGTTGTGCCCCAGTCTGGCCCAGACCCGGGGTCCAGCCAGCCATGCATTCGAGCTATTTACATGTCATGTTGGCACACATCTGGTGGCCATAACTTACTGCTAATATAAATGAAACGTTTAATTATAACTTTTTACTGAAATATATTAATGTATCGTGACTCATCTTTCCCTGGTGTTCAGGGTTATACTTTAGAAGGTATGAGGAGCAGTATACCTCACACCAGTCATGAGGAGCAGTATACCTCACACCAGTCATGAGGAGCAGTATACCTCACACCAGTCATGAGGGTATATTCTGGACAGTATGAGGAGCAGTATACCTCACACCAGTCATGAGGGTATATTCTGGACAGTATGAGGAGCAGTATACCTCACACCAGTCATAAGGGTATATTCTGGACAGTATGAGGAGCAGTATACCTCACACAAGTCATGAGGAGCAGTATACCTCACACCAGTCATGAGGGTATATTCTGGACAGTATGAAGAGCAGTATACCTCACACCAGTCATGAGGAGCAGTTTACCTCACACTAGTCATGAGGAGCAGTATACCTCACACTAGTCATGAGGAGCAGTTTACCTCACACTAGTCATGAGGAGCAGTATACCTCAGACTACTCATGAGGAGCAGTATACCTCACACTAGTCATGAGGAGCAGTTTACCTCACACTAGTCATGAGGAGCAGTATACCTCAGACTAGTCATGAGGAGCAGTATACCTCACACTAGTCATGAGGAGCAGTTTACCTCACACTAGTCATGAGGAGCAGTATACCTCAGACTACTCATGAGGAGCAGTATACCTCAAATGAGACATGAGGAGCAGTATACCTCACGCTAGTCATGACGAGCAGTATATTTCACACTAGTCATGAGGAGCAGTATATCTCACACTAGTCATGAGGAGCAGTATACCTCACACTAGTCATGAGGAGCAGTATACCTCAAATGAGTCATAAAGAGCAGTATAACTCACACTAGTCATGAGTAGAAGCATACCTCACACTAGTCATGAGGAGCAGTATACCTCAGACTAGTCATGAGGAGCAGTATACCTCACACTAGTCATGAGGAGTATACCTCACACCAGTCATGAGCAGTATACTCACACTAGTCATGAGGAGCAGTATACCTCAAATGAGTCATGAGGAGCAGTATACCTCACACTAGTCATGAGGAGCAGTATACCTCAAATGAGTCATGAGGAGCAGTATACCTCACACTAGTCATGAGGAGCAGTATACCTCACACTAGTCATGAGGAACAGTATACCTCAAATGAGTCATGAGGAGCAGTATACCTCACACTAGTCATGAGGAGAAGTATACCTCACACTAGTCATGAGGAGCAGTATACCTCACACCAGTCATGAGGAGCAGTATACCTCACACTAATCATGAGGAGCAGTATACCTCACTCTAGTCATGAGGAGCAGTATACCTCACACCAGTCATGAGGACCAGTATACCTCACATGAGTCATGACCAACATGTAGTAACGAGCAGGACCATCACCACCATGGTTGGTTCAGTCCAGTTCTTACTTTTACGTTAATTGAGAACACGGCCACTGACGCCCTAATCAAGAACACTTCCCACGCATTCCTCACGTGACGTAGAAGGCGACTAAAGAGGACGGGAGCGGGGGCTGGAAACCCTCTCCTCCTTGTATTTTAACTTTCTAAAAGGGGAAACAGAAGAAGGTATCACACGGGGAGTGCTCATCCTCATCGAAGGCTCAGATTTGGGTGTCTAAATATGTGGGGATGTAACCAAGATGAGAAAAAAGCAGATATAGGTAGTTTGAGGAAAGGAACCTGGATGTTTTGGCTCTGAGTAAAATGAAGCTCAAGGGTGAAGGCGAAGAGTGGTTTGGGAATGTCTTGGGAGTAAAGTCAGGGGTTAGTGAGAGGACAAGAGCAAGGAAAGGAGTAGCACTACTCCTGAAACAGGAGTGGTGGGAGTATGTGACAGAGTGTAAGAAAGTAAACTCGAGACTGATATGGGTAAAACTAAAAGTGGATGGAGAGAGATGGGTGATTATTGGTGCATATGCACCTGGGCATGAGAAAAAAGATCAAGTGTTTTGGGAGCAGCTGAGTGAGTGTGTTAGTAGTTTTGATGCACGAGAAAGGGTTATAGTGGTGGGTGATTTGAATGCACAAAGGTGAGTAATAAGACAGTTGAGGGAATAATAGGTGTACATGGGTGTTCAGCGTTGTAAACAGAAATGGTGAAGGTGCTTGTAGATTTATGTGCTGAAAAAGGACTGGTGACTGGAAATACCTGGTTTAAAAAGAGAGATATACATAAGTATACCTATGTAAGTACGAGAGATGGGCAGAGAGCGTTATTGGATTACAAGTTAATTGATAGGCGCGCGAAAGAGACTTTTGGATGTTAATGTGTTGAGAGGTGCAACTGGAGGGATGGCTGATCATTATCTTGTGGAGGCGAAGGTGAAGATTTGTAGAGGTTTTCAGAAAAGAAGAGAGAATGTTGGAGTGAAGAGAGTGGTGAGAGTAAGTGAGCTTGGGAAGGAGACTTGTGCGAGGAAGTACCAGGAGAGACTGAGTACAGAATGAGAAAAGGTGAAAACAAAGGAGGTAAGGGGAGTGGGGGAGGAATGGGATGTATGTAGGGAAGCAGTGATGGCTTGCGCAAAAGATGCTTGTGGCATGAGAAGTGTGGGAGGTGGGCAGATTAAAAAGGGTAGTGAGTGGTGGGATAAAGTAAGATTATTAGTGAAAGAGAAGAGAAAGGCATTTGGACGATTTTTTAAGAGAAACAATGCAAATGACTGGGAGATGTATAAAAGAAAGAGGCAGGAGGTCAAGAGAAAGGTGCATGAGGTGAAAAAGAGGGCAAATGAGAGTTGGAGTGAGAGAGTATCCTTGAATTTTAGGGAGAATAAAAGGATGTTTTCGAAGGAGGTAAATAAAGTGCGTAAGACAAGGAAACAAATGGGAACTTCAGTGAAGGGGGCTAATGGGGAGGTGATAAAAAGTATTGGTGATGTGAGAAGGAGATGGAGTGAGTATTTTGAAGGTTTGTTGAATGTGTTTGATGATAGAGTGGCAGATATAGGGTGTTTTGGTCGAGGTGGTGTGCAAAGTGAGAGGTTTAGGGAAAATGATTTGGTAAACAGAGAAGAGGTAGTAAAAGCTTTGCGGAAGATGAAAGCAGGCAAGGCAGCGGGTTTAGATGGTATTGCAGTGGAATTTAGTAAAAAAGGGGGTGACTGTATTGTTGACTTGTTGGTAAGGTTATTTAATATGTATGACTCATGGTGAGGTGCCTAAGGATTGGCGGAATCCTTGCATAGTGCCATTGTACAAAGGCAAAGGGGATAAAAGTGAGTGCTCAAATTACAGAGGTATAAGTTTGTTGAGCATTCCTGGGAAATTATATGGGAGGGTATTGATTGAGAGGGTGAAGGCATGTACAGAGCATCAGATTGGGGAAAAGCAGTGCGGTTTCAGAAGTGGTAGAGGATGTATGGATCAGGTGTTTGCTTTGAAGAATGTATTTGTATGTAGCATTTATGGATCTGGAGAAGGAATATGGTACAGTTGATAGAGATGCTTTGTGGAAGGGATTAAGAATATATGGTGTGGGAGGCAAGTTGTTAGAAGCAGTGAAAAGTTTTTATCGAGGATATAAGGAATGTGTACGTGCAGGAAGAGAGGAAAGTGATTGGTTCTCAGTGAATGTTGGTTTGCGGCAGGGGTGTGTGATGTTTCCATGGTTGTTTAATTTGTTTATGGATGGGGTTGTTAGGGAGGTGAATGCAAGAGTTTTGGAGAGAGGGGCAAGTATGCAGTCTGTTGTGGATGAGAGGGCTTGGGAAGTGAGTCAGTTGTTGTTCGCTGATGATACAGCGCTGGTGGCTGATTCGTGTGAGAAACTGCAGAAGCTGGTGACTGAGTTTGGTAAAGTGAGTAAAAGAAGAAAGCTGAGAGTAAATGTGAATACGAGCAAGGTTATTAGGTACAGTAGGGTTGAGGGACAAGTCAATTGGGGAGGTAAGTTTGAATGGAGAAAAACTAGAGGAAGTGAAGTGTTTTAGATATCTGGGAGAGGATTTGGCAGCGGAAGGAACCATGGAAGCGGAAGTGAATCATAGGGTGGGGGAGGGGGCGAAAGTTCTGGCAGCGTTGAAGAATGTGTGGAAGGCGAGAACATTATCTCGGAAAGCAAAAATGGGTATGTTTGAAAGAATAGTGGTTCCAACAATGTTATATGGTTGCGAGGCGTGGGCTATAGATAGAGTTGTGCGAAGGAGGTTGGACAATATGTGGTGTGAGGTGGTTTGATCGAGGAAGAATAGGGTAAGTGAGATGTGTGGTAATAAAAAGAGTGTGGTTGAGAGAGCAGAAGAGAGTATTTTGAAATGGTTTGGTCACATGGAGAGAATGAGATAGGAAAGATTGACCAAGAGGATATATGTGTCAGAGGTGGAGGGAACGAGAAGTGGGAGACCAAACTGGAGGTGGAAAGATGGCGTAAAAAAGATTTTGAGTGATCTGGGCCTGAACATGCAGGAGGGTGAAAGGCGTGCAAGGAATAGAGTGAATTGGAACGATGTGTATACCGGGGTCGACGTGCTGTCAATGGATTGAACCAGGGCATGTGAAGCGTCTGGGGTAAACCATGGAAAGTTGTGTGGGGCCTGGATGTGGAAAGGGAGCTGTGGTTTCGGTGCATTATTACATGAGAGCTAGAGACTGAGAGAGTGAGTGTGAACGAATGTGGCCTTTGTGTCTTTTCCTAGCGCTACCTCGCGCCCATGCGGGGGTAGGGGGTTGTTATTGCATGTGTGGCGGGGTGGAGATGGGAATGAATAAAGGCAGACAGTAAGAAATCATGTACATGTGTATATATGTATATGTCTGTGTGTGTTGTGTGTGTGTGTGTGTGTGTGTATATATATAGCCAGAGGTTGAACCATTATGTGACATTCATTTTTTTCCATTCATTTCAAGCTAGAAGTTTCAGTTTTCTAAATTGTTTCTTACATTTTTCATATGTATATATATGTATGTGTGTGTGTGTGTATATGTGCGTATGTATGTGTATGTGTGTGTATGTGTATATGTATATATATATGTATATTATCCCTGGGGATAGGGGTGAAAGAATACTTCCCACGTATTCCTCGCGTGTCGTAGAAAGCGACTAGAGGGGACGGGAGCGGGGGCTGGAAACCCTCTCCTCCTTGTATTTTAACTTTCTAAAAGGGGAAACAGAAGAAGGTATCACACGGGGAGTGCTCATCCTCATCGAAGGCTCAGATTTGGGTGTCTAAATATGTGGGGATGTAACCAAGATGAGAAAAAAGCAGATATAGGTAGTTTGAGGAAAGGAACCTGGATGTTTTGGCTCTGAGTAAAATGAAGCTCAAGGGTGAAGGCGAAGAGTGGTTTGGGAATGTCTTGGGAGTAAAGTCAGGGGTTAGTGAGAGGACAAGAGCAAGGAAAGGAGTAGCACTACTCCTGAAACAGGAGTGGTGGGAGTATGTGACAGAGTGTAAGAAAGTAAACTCGAGACTGATATGGGTAAAACTAAAAGTGGATGGAGAGAGATGGGTGATTATTGGTGCATATGCACCTGGGCATGAGAAAAAAGATCAAGTGTTTTGGGAGCAGCTGAGTGAGTGTGTTAGTAGTTTTGATGCACGAGAAAGGGTTATAGTGGTGGGTGATTTGAATGCACAAAGGTGAGTAATAAGACAGTTGAGGGAATAATAGGTGTACATGGGTGTTCAGCGTTGTAAACAGAAATGGTGAAGGTGCTTGTAGATTTATGTGCTGAAAAAGGACTGGTGACTGGAAATACCTGGTTTAAAAAGAGAGATATACATAAGTATACCTATGTAAGTACGAGAGATGGGCAGAGAGCGTTATTGGATTACAAGTTAATTGATAGGCGCGCGAAAGAGACTTTTGGATGTTAATGTGTTGAGAGGTGCAACTGGAGGGATGGCTGATCATTATCTTGTGGAGGCGAAGGTGAAGATTTGTAGAGGTTTTCAGAAAAGAAGAGAGAATGTTGGAGTGAAGAGAGTGGTGAGAGTAAGTGAGCTTGGGAAGGAGACTTGTGCGAGGAAGTACCAGGAGAGACTGAGTACAGAATGAGAAAAGGTGAAAACAAAGGAGGTAAGGGGAGTGGGGGAGGAATGGGATGTATGTAGGGAAGCAGTGATGGCTTGCGCAAAAGATGCTTGTGGCATGAGAAGTGTAGGAGGTGGGCAGATTAAAAAGGGTAGTGAGTGGTGGGATAAAGTAAGATTATTAGTGAAAGAGAAGAGAAAGGCATTTGGACGATTTTTTAAGAGAAACAATGCAAATGACTGAGAGATGTATAAAAGAAAGAGGCAGGAGGTCAAGAGAAAGGTGCAAGAGGTGAAAAAGAGGGCAAATGAGAGTTGGAGTGAGAGAGTATCCTTAAATTCTAGGGAGAATAAAAGGATGTTTTCGAAGGAGGTAAATAAAGTGCGTAAGACAAGGAAACAAATGGGAACTTCAGTGAAGGGGGCTAATGGGGAGGTGATAAAAAGTATTGGTGATGTGAGAAGGAGATGGAGTGAGTATTTTGAAGGTTTGTTGAATGTGTTTGATGATAGAGTGGCAGATATAGGGTGTTTTGGTCGAGGTGGTGTGCAAAGTGAGAGGTTTAGGGAAAATGATTTGGTAAACAGAGAAGAGGTAGTAAAAGCTTTGCGGAAGATGAAAGCAGGCAAGGCAGCGGGTTTAGATGGTATTGCAGTGGAATTTATTAAAAAAGGGGGTGACTGTATTGTTGACTTGTTGGTAAGGTTATTTAATATGTATGACTCATGGTGAGGTGCCTAAGGATTGGCGGAATCCTTGCATAGTGCCATTGTACAAAGGCAAAGGGGATAAAAGTGAGTGCTCAAATTACAGAGGTATAAGTTTGTTGAGCATTCCTGGGAAATTATATGGGAGGGTATTGATTGAGAGGGTGAAGGCATGTACAGAGCATCAGATTGGGGAAAAGCAGTGCGGTTTCAGAAGTGGTAGAGGATGTATGGATCAGGTGTTTGCTTTGAAGAATGTATTTGTATGTAGCATTTATGGATCTGGAGAAGGAATATGGTACAGTTGATAGAGATGCTTTGTGGAAGGGATTAAGAATATATGGTGTGGGAGGCAAGTTGTTAGAAGCAGTGAAAAGTTTTTATCGAGGATATAAGGAATGTGTACGTGTAGGAAGAGAGGAAAGTGATTGGTTCTCAGTGAATGTTGGTTTGCGGTAGGGGTGTGTGATGTTTCCATGATTGTTTAATTTGTTTATGGATGGGGTTGTTAGGGAGGTGAATGCAAGAGTTTTGGAGAGAGGGGCAAGTATGCAGTCTGTTGTGGATGAGAGGGCTTGGGAAGTGAGTCAGTTGTTGTTCGCTGATGATACAGCGCTGGTGGCTGATTCGTGTGAGAAACTGCAGAAGCTGGTGACTGAGTTTGGTAAAGTGAGTAAAAGAAGAAAGCTGAGAGTAAATGTGAATACGAGCAAGGTTATTAGGTACAGTAGGGTTGAGGGACAAGTCAATTGGGGAGGTAAGTTTGAATGGAGAAAAACTAGAGGAAGTGAAGTGTTTTAGATATCTGGGAGTGGATTTGGCAGCGGAAGGAACCATGGAAGCGGAAGTGAATCATAGGGTGGGGGAGGGGGCGAAAGTTCTGGCAGCGTTGAAGAATGTGTGGAAGGCGAGAACATTATCTCGGAAAGCAAAAATGGATATGTTTGAAAGAATAGTGGTTCCAACAATGTTATATGGTTGCGAGGCGTGGGCTATAGATAGAGTTGTGCGAAGGAGGGTGGACAATATGTGGTGTGAGGTGGTTTGATCGAGGAAGAATAGGGTAAGAGAGATGTGTGGTAATAAAAAGAGTGTGGTTGAGAGAGCAGAAGAGAGTATTTTGAAATGGTTTGGTCACATGGAGAGAATGAGATAGGAAAGATTGACCAAGAGGATATATGTGTCAGAGGTGGAGGGAACGAGAAGTGGGAGACCAAATTGGAGGTGGAAAGATGGCGTAAAAAAGATTTTGAGTGATCTGGGCCTGAACATGCAGGAGGGTGAAAGGCGTGCAAGGAATAGAGTGAATTGGAACGATGTGGTATACCGGGGTCGACGTGCTGTCAATGGATTGAACCAGGGCATGTGAAGCGTCTGGGGTAAACCATGGAAAGTTGTGTGGGGCCTGGATGTGGAAAGGGAGCTGTGGTTTCGGTGCATTATTACATGAGAGCTAGAGACTGAGAGTGTGAGTGTGAACGAATGTGGCCTTTGTGTCTTTTCCTAGCGCTACCTCGCGCCCATGCGGGGGTAGGGGGTTGTTATTGCATGTGTGGCGGGGTGGAGATGGGAATGAATAAAGGCAGACAGTAAGAATCATGTACATGTGTATATATGTATATGTCTGTGTGTGTGTGTGTGTGTGTGTGTGTGTGTATATATATAGCCAGAGGTTGAACCATTATGTGACATTCATTTTTTTCCATTCATTTCAAGCTAGAAGTTTCAGTTTTCTAAATTGTTTCTTACATTTTTCATATGTATATATATGTATGTGTGTGTGTGTGTATATGTGCGTATGTATGTGTATGTGTGTGTATGTGTATATGTATATATATATGTATATTATCCCTGGGGATAGGGGTGAAAGAATACTTCCCACGTATTCCTCGCGTGTCGTAGAAAGCGACTAGAGGGGACGGGAGCGGGGGGCCAGAAATCCTCCCCTCCTTGTATTAACTTTCTAAAATGGGAAACAGAAGAAGGAGTCACGCGGGGAGTGCTCATCCTCCTCGAAGGCTCAGAGTGGGGTGCCTAAATGTGTGTGGATGTAACCAAGATGTGAAAAAAGGAGAGATAGGTAGTATGTTTGAGGAAAGGAACCTGGATGTTTTGGCTCTGAGTGAAACGAAGCTCAAGGGTAAAGGGGAAGAGTGGTTTGGGAATGTCTGGGGAGTAAAGTCAGGGGTTAGTGAGAGGACAAGAGCAAGGGAAGGAGTAGCAATACTCCTGAAACAGGAGTTGTGGGAGTATGTGATAGAGTGTAAGAAAGTAAATTCTCGATTAATATGGGTAAAACTGAAAGTTGATGGAGAGAGGTGGGTGATTATTGGTGCATATGCACCTGGGCATGAGAAGAAAGATCAAGAGAGGCAAGTGTTTTGGGAGCAGCTGAATGAGTGTGTTAGTGGTTTTGATGCACGAGACCGGGTTATAGTGATGGGTGATTTGAATGCAAAGGTGAGTAATGTGGCAGTTGAGGGAATAATTGGTATACATGGGGTGTTCAGTGTTGTAAATGGAAATGGTGAAGAGCTTGTAGATTTATGTGCTGAAAAAGGACTGATGATTGGGAATACCTGGTTTAAAAAGCGAGATATACATAAGTATACTTATGTAAGTAGGAGAGATGGCCAGAGAGCGTTATTGGATCACGTGTTAATTGACAGGCGTGCGAAAGAGAGACTTTTGGATGTTAATGTGCTGAGAGGTGCAACTGGAGGGATGTCTGATCATTATCTTGTGGAGGCTAAGGTGAAGATCTGTATGGGTTTTCAGAAAAGAAGAGTGAATGTTGGGGTGAAGAGGGTGGTGAGAGTAAGTGAGCTTGAGAAGGAGACCTGTGTGAGGAAGTACCAGGAGAGACTGAGTACAGAATGGAAAAAGGTGAGAACAATGGAAGCAAGGGGAGTGGGGGAGGAATGGGATGTATTTAGGGAATCAGTGATGGATTGCGCAAAAGATGCTTGTGGCATGAGAAGAGTGGGAGGTGGGTTGATTAGAAAGGGTAGTGAGTGGTGGGATGAAGAAGTAAGAGTATTAGTGAAAGAGAAGAGAGAGGCATTTGGACGATTTTTGCAGGGAAAAAATGCAATTGAGTGGGAGATGTATAAAAGAAAGAGACAGGAGGTCAAGAGAAAGGTGCAAGAGGTGAAAAAAAAAGGGCAAATGAGAGTTGGGGTGAGAGAGTATCATTAAATTTTAGGGAGAATAAAAAGATGTTCTGGAAGGAGGTAAATAAAGTGCGTAAGACAAGGGAGCAAATGGGAACTTCAGTGAAGGGCGCAAATGGGGAGGTGATAACAAGTAGTGGTGATGTGAGAAGGAGATGGAGTGAGTATTTTGAAGGTTTGTTGAATGTGTTTGATGATAGAGTGGCAGATATAGGGTGTTTTGGTCGAGGTGGTGTGCAAAGTGAGAGGGTTAGGGAAAATGATTTGGTAAACAGAGAAGAGGTAGTGAAAGCTTTGCGGAAGATGAAAGCCGGCAAGGCAGCAGGTTTGGATGGTATTGCAGTGGAATTTATTAAAAAAGGGGGTGACTGTATTGTTGACTGGTTGGTAAGGTTATTTAATGTATGTATGACTCATGGTGAGGTGCCTGAGGATTGGCGGAATGCGTGCATAGTGCCATTGTACAAAGGCAAAGGGGATAAGAGTGAGTGCTCAAATTACAGAGGTATAAGTTTGTTGAGTATTCCTGGTAAATTATATGGGAGGGTATTGATTGAGAGGGTGAAGGCATGTACAGAGCATCAGATTGGGGAAGAGCAGTGTAGTTTCAGAAGTGGTAGAGGATGTGTGGATCAGGTGTTTGCTTTGAAGAATGTATGTGAGAAATACTTAGAAAAGCAAATGGATTTGTATGTAGCATTTATGGATCTGGAGAAGGCATATGATAGAGTTGATAGAGATGCTCTGTGGAAGGTATTAAGAATATATGGTGTGGGAGGAAAGTTGTTAGAAGCAGTGAAAAGTTTTTATCGAGGATGTAAGGCATGTTTACGTGTAGGAAGAGAGGAAAGTGATTGGTTCTCAGTGAATGTAGGTTTGCGGCAGGGGTGTGTGATGTCTCCATGGTTGTTTAATTTGTTTATGGATGGGGTTGTTAGGGAGGTAAATGCAAGAGTTTTGGAAAGAGGGGCAAGTATGAAGTCTGTTGGGGAAGAGAGAGCTTGGGAAGTGAGTCAGTTGTTGTTCGCTGATGATACAGCGCTGGTGGCTGATTCATGTGAGAAACTGCAGAAGCTGGTGACTGAGTTTGGTAAAGTGTGTGGAAGAAGAAAGTTAAGAGTAAATGTGGATAAGAGCAAGGTTATTAGGTACAGTAGGGTTGAGGGTCAAGTCAATTGGGAGGTGAGTTTGAATGGAGAAAAACTGGAGGAAGTGAAGTGTTTTAGATATCTGGGAGTGGATCTGGCAGCGGAAGGAACCATGGAAGCGGAAGTGGATCATAGGGTGGGGGAGGGGGCGAAAATTCTGGGGGCCTTGAAGAATGTGTGGAAGTCGAGAACATTATCTCGGAAAGCAAAAATGGGTATGTTTGAAGGAATAGTGGTTCCAACAATGTTGTATGGTTGCGAGGCGTAGGCTATGGATAGAGTTGTGCGCAGGAGGATGGATGTGCTGGAAATGAGATGTTTGAGGACAATGTGTGGTGTGAGGTGGTTTGATCGAGTAAGTAACGTAAGGGTAAGAGAGATGTGTGGAAATAAAAAGAGCGTGGTTGAGAGAGCAGAGGAGGGTGTTTTGAAGTGGTTTGGGCACATGGAGAGAATGAGTGAGGAAAGATTGACCAAGAGGATATATGTGTCGGAGGTGGAGGGAACGAGGAGAAGAGGGAGACCAAATTGGAGGTGGAAAGATGGAGTGAAAAAGATTTTGTGTGATCGGGGCCTGAACATGCAGGAGGGTGAAAGGAGGGCAAGGAATAGAGTGAATTGGAGCGATGTGGTATACCGGGGTTGACGTATACATATCTATACATACACAGACATATACATATATATATACATGTACATATTCATTCAAGCTGCCTTCATCCATTCCCGCCGCCACCCTGCCACACACGAAATGACACCCCACACCGCCCGCGTGCGCGCGAGGTAGCGCTAGGAAAAGACACTGTATATATATATATATATATATATATATATATATATATATATATATATATATATATATATATATATATATATTTCCATGTGTGGCGAGGTGGCGATGGGAATGAATAAAGGCAGACAGTGTGAATTGTGTGCATGGGTATATATGTATGTGTCTGTGTGTGTATATATATGTGTACATTGAGATGTATAGGTATGTATATCTGCGTGTGTGGACGTGTATGTATATACATGTGTATGGGGGTGGGTTGGGCCATTTCTTTCGTCTGTTTCCTTGCGCTACCTCGCAAACCCGGGAGACAGCGACAAAGCAAAATAAATGATATATATATATATATATATATATATATATATATATATATATATATATATATATATATATATATATATATATATATTGCAAGAGGTCACAGTGGTGCGCGCGATCTAGTATTTGCTGATAACCACGAGGGAAATGAAACACGGTAAGACCCTAAGTGCATTTTCGTGCAATGATCACGTCATCAGGGGAGATGCAAGAATGAGATAGAAGACGTAGAACAGTCAGCTGGTATACAAGGAAGAGACGTAGATAAGACGCCAATGGTAAACATGCGTTACCGGATGGTGGTGTTGGGGCAAGGTTTGATGTGTCGTCCTTGTTCACAAAAGTTCCAGTTGATGACTCAGTAAATTATCTGGTTGATGCCTTGGATAATCTTGATCTCCCTCTTTCAAATTCTTTGTTTAATAATCTGATAAAATTGTGTATAAAAGATTGTGTATTTCATTTTAATGGAGAATATTATGCTCAGAAATTTGGTGTGGCGATACGTAACCCTCATTCACCTATATCAAGTAATCTTTACATGGAATTCTTTGAAACAGAATTACTTAGGGATATCTTACTCTCTAAGGTAATCTGGTTTAGGTATGTAGATGACGTTCTTTGTGGGTGGCTAGCTAGCGAAAATTTACAAACATTTCTCCCTTTCCTTAACAATTTAGTACCTTCCATCAACTTTACGGTAGAAAATGAAAATAATGGTTTATTATCATTTTTAGATTGCATGATCCATAAGGATGGAAACAAGTTTAAGTTTAGCATATACAGAAAACCTATCAATGTATGCTCATATATCCATTATTACTCAGCTCAACATGACACAATTAAATTATCATTTCAGTCCATGTTCCTTAGGGTATTACGTATTTCCAGTCGAGTTTATTGATAATAAGTTTGGGAAGATATATCTTACTGGATCCAAGTTAAAGTATCCTAGATCTTTCATTGATAAATCCCTAAAGTTGGCAAAGAAATCATTTTATAGAATTGAACCCAAACCTCCCCTTGATACCAAGAATCTTTTAGTTCTCCCTTTTACTGTTAATCTTACATTACTTCCCATGTTGCTTAAATCTTTTAATGTGAATGTAAACTTCAGCGATAACAATACTGTAAAGTATATCTTAAATCAAAAGCTCAACAGAAAATTCTGCGGTCTGTGTTTACAGAATACCTTCTAAATATTTTAATAAGTTTT
>NC_092229.1:30484756-30574756 GCF_036320965.1 Panulirus ornatus
TTGGATCGATGTGGTATACCGGGGTTGACGTGCTGTCAGTGGATTGAATCAGGGTATGTGAAGCGTCTGGGGTAAACCATGGAAAGCTGTGTAGGTATGTATATTTGCGTGTGTGGACGTATGTATATACATGTGTATGGGGGTGGGTTGGGCCATTTCTTTCGTCTGTTTCCTTGCGCTACCTCGCAAACGCGGGAGACAGCGACAAAGAAAATATATATATATATATATATATATATATATATATATATATATATATATATATATATATATATATACAGAGAAGAGGTAGTGAAAGCTTTGCGGAAGATGAAAGCCGGCAAGGCAGCAGGTTTGGATGGTATTGCAGTGAATTTATTAAAAAAGGGGGTGACTGTATTGTTGACTGGTTGGTAAGGTTATTTAATGTATGTATGACTCATGGTGAGGTGCCTGAGGATTGGCGGAATGCGTGCATAGTGCCATTGTACAAAGGCAAAGGGGATAAGAGTGAGTGCTCAAATTACAGAGGTATAAGTTTGTTGAGTATTCCTGGTAAATTATATGGGAGGGTATTGATTGAGAGGGTGAAGGCATGTACAGAGCATCAGATTGGGGAAGAGCAGTGTGGTTTCAGAAGTGGTAGAGGATGTGTGGATCAGGTGTTTGCTTTGAAGAATGTATGTGAGAAATACTTAGAAAAGCAAATGGATTTGTATGTAGCATTTATGGATCTGGAGAAGGCATATGATAGAGTTGATAGAGATGATCTGTGGAAGGTTTTAAGAATATATGGTGTGGGAGGAAAGTTGTTAGAAGCAGTGAAAAGTTTTTATCGAGGATGTAAGGCATGTGTACGTGTAGGAAGAGAGGAAAGTGATTGGTTCTCAGTGAATGTAGGTTTGCGGCAGGGGTGTGTGATGTCTCCATGGTTGTTTAATTTGTTTATGGATGGGGTTGTTAGGGAGGTAAATGCAAGAGTTTTGGAAAGAGGGGCAAGTATGAAGTCTGTTGGGGATGAGAGAGCTTGGGAAGTGAGTCAGTTGTTGTTCGCTGATGATACAGCGCTGGTGGCGGATTCATGTGAGAAACTGCAGAAGCTGGTGACTGAGTTTGGAAAAGTGTGTGGAAGAAGAAAGTTAAGAGTAAATGTGAATAAGAGCAAGGTTATTAGGTACAGTAGGGTTGAGGGTCAAGTCAATTGGGAGGTGAGTTTGAATGGAGAAAAACTGGAGGAAGTGAAGTGTTTTAGATATCTGGGAGTGGATCTGGCAGCGGATGGAACCATGGAAGCGGAAGTGGATCATAGGGTGGGGGAGGGGGCGAAAATCCTGGGAGCCTTAAAGAATGTGTGGAAGTCGAGAACATTATCTCGGAAAGCAAAAATGGGTATGTTTGAAGGAATAGTGGTTCCAACAATGTTGTATGGTTGCGAGGCGTGGGCTATGGATAGAGTTGTGCGCAGGAGGATGGATGTGCTGGAAATGAGATGTTTGAGGACAATGTGTGGTGTGAGGTGGTTTGATCGAGTGAGTAACGTAAGGGTAAGAGAGATGTGTGGAAATAAAAAGAGCGTGGTTGAGAGAGCAGAAGAGGGTGTTTTGAAGTGGTTTGGGCACATGGAGAGGATGAGTGAGGAAAGATTGACCAAGAGGATATATGTGTCGGAGGTGGAGGGAACAAGGAGAAGAGGGAGACCAAATTGGAGGTGGAAAGATGGAGTGAAAAAGATTTTGTGATCGGGGCCTGAACATGCAGGAGGGTGAAAGGAGGGCAAGGAATAGAGTGAATTGGAGCGATGTGGTATACCGGGGTTGACGTGCTGTCAGTGGATTGAATCAAGGCATGTGAAGCGTCTGGGGTAAACCATGGAAAGCTGTGTAGGTATGTATATTTGCGTGTGTGGACGTATGTATATACAAGTGTATGGGGGGGGGGGTTGGGCCATTTCTTTCGTCTGTTTCCTTGCGCTACCTCGCAAACGCGGGAGACAGCGACAAAGTATAATGAAAAATAATAATATAATATATATATATATATATATATATATATATATATATATATATATATATATATATATATATATATATATAAATGAAGAGATAAAAGAGATGAAAACAGAACTAGAGAAAGGAGGTGCAGAAATAAGGTGAGGCGGTGATGTATGTTGGCAAGCGTGTCTGTACATGATGTACTGTGTTGTTAGCGGTGAGTGAAGGCACGTTGCAGAAGGTTGTGTGTGCGTTTTATCATGTGTGAATGTGAGGGCGAATGAAAGTAAGTGCGAGTAATTCTTAAGTGATGGTATTTGAAAGGAAACAGAATCATAGATTTTGCAAAGCCGTATAACAGTGTGAAAGAAGTAGCTGTACTGTGCTACAGAGTTGGGGTGAGCAAGACAGGAAGAAGTGAAAGAATGTAAGTATTCAGTTGTCTTGCGTAAGTTTGGTCATGTGGAAGGAGAAAGTAGTAAAGGGTAGAAAAGTCACTGGATCTCTTACTAGAACATTGAAGGGTTGAGGAGGAAGTATGGAAGTGAAGAGAGGATTAAGTATGGAAGTGAGGAGAGGAGGAAGTATGGAAGTGAAGAGAGGATTAAGGGACAGTGTAGTTCTCCCAACCCTGACCTAGGTCACAGCGGTCAACAATCGAGGCTGTGGAAATGGGCTATTTGAGAGGAACATGTGATGTGGCTCGATGGAATGAAGAGGGAAGTGAACAGGTATATGGGAGATGTGGTACGGCAGGAATGCAAAGGGAATGAGTGGTGGAGTGGCAGAGTGGATGAAACGTAATACTTTTGAGGTGGTTTAGGCATGTGGAAAGGACACCATACTGGGAGTATATAAAGAGAGCGTATGATAGTACAATTTAAGGGGTTGGTGTGAGAGGAAGACCACCTGTGACGTGGGGATACACAGATGAAAAATACTGGAGGAAGAAAAATGGTGGAAGACTGCGTGGTGGCATGGTGGCAGCGAGGGAGGAATGTGAGGACAGGGATAAGTGGAGACTCTGTTGCCGTGGTTATCTCCTTCATGGGAATTCCCGGAAGGAACGGATGTCAGAGATAGATAGATAGATAGATAGATATAGATAGATAGATTGATAGACAGATAGACAGATAGCGAGGAAGCGCCAAGAACTGGCTAAGAAAGGCAGCATCCTCTCATCCATTCTCTAGCTGTCATGTATAATGCATCGAAACCACAGCTCCCTATCCACATCCAAGCCCCACAGACCTTTCCATGGTTTACCCCAGGCGCTTCACATGCCCTGGTTCAGTCCACTGACAGCGCACGCCTTTCATCCTCCTGCATGTTCAGGCCCGGATCACTTAAATTTTTTTTTTTTACTCCATCCTTCCATCTTTACATTGGTCTCCCGTTCTTGTCCAACACATTTCAGTACATCCTCTCCTGCTATCTCAACCAAATTCTTCTTATTACATGAACTGTATTTAGTTCTTTTTACAATTTCATATGAAGTATACTGTAATACTGTAAAATTATAATTGCAAGTGATATCAGACAATGACGCATCATCTGCTATATATTTACTGAGGTCAACATACACGACCTATGGTAACTATATGTTTGACTGAGGTCAATATACACGACCTATGGTAACTATATGTTTGACTGAGGTCAACATACACGACCTATGGTAACTATATGTTTGACTGAGGTCAACATACACGACCTATGGTAACTATGTTTGACTGAGGTCAACATATGATGTGCGACATCATACGACAATCTACTGACATCTTTCTATACGTTGTCTCCCACAGAGGCGTCAAGCTTAAACATATGACAGTTTCGCTGGTCGAAGTTCCACTGGGGTCACCCATGTACGTGGCTGAGGACAGTGAGGGATGCTGGGTAAGGGCGTGGATTCCAGGTAAACATCATCACAGGACTTTTCCATGTTTTCTACTAAGAGTATGAAGGTGCATCACCCTGCTTGTATTCCTCATGTCTGTCTCGCGGGACAAGGTCTTCTCTGTCTGATCCTAGCGAGAAGGTAAGAGCAAGATGACACATGTACCAGGAAAGTGTACCACAGTGTCTGGGTGTGGTGCTGTGGTTGCAGGATGATGACCTGGCGACGGCTTCTTCCTGTGGCAATGTTAAGTCTGGTTCAGGTTAACATTATGTATTTCCTCCCTCGGTGCTGACGAGACCCACACACACACATGTCCTGGCTCTGCAGCAGGACCTCTGTCACATAGGCTGGGCCCATACTTGTCACTTCCCCTCATTCTCCATGTCAGAACAGTTGCAGAAGAACGACTTCCAATGTTGGGGTATTCTGGATGCGGCTCTGCTCACGATGTATGGGCTCATATGATCATTACTACTTCTGTCTCAACAAACTGGTCAGAGCAGAGTCTCTGCCCTCAGCAGCTTCATACCTTCAGCGAGCCATCAGCAGGTGAGTCTGGCACACTGGCTCCAGAGGACAGAGAAAGTGGCTTTTGTGATCAAGATCAATCGGAATGATGATACTGGAACATGGCTGCAGAATCCTGTGTAGGTCAGCCTCGCTTGAGTTCATATCATGAGGAGAGTTTCATGTGTTTGTATGTTGCCTGGTCCGACCTAACCAGACGTGCCGTTGTCAAGGTGACCGGCCATCACATAACTGGCTCAATTGTGTATCATGAAACGCTACGTATGGTAGGCTGGGTAATTCCTGCTCAACCTAGGTATGTCCCCACTTGATCCTGCACGTTCCTTCACGGTCTCCTGCACAGAAGGAGCATAGGATTTCCTGGTGACGGGACTGAGGACCTTAAGATACAATCCTCTATGTCGTAACCGATGGTTGGTGCACATATGAAGCAGGAGGTCGAGTAACCATGACACTAGTGACCATCCAGGATGAAGACCAGACGACGTACCTCGTGTAGACATCGAGGGTGTGTAACCTGAGGCCAGTGAGCAGCGAGGACTCTCACCAGGAGCCATCGAACCTGAGGAGAAGCTGTTTCTCCATGAACCCTCCTCGCCTCCCTCCCTCGTCTGACACTTCCTCACCACCAACTCGTCCCTCCCTCCCTCGTCTGACACTTCCTCACCACCAACTCGTCCCTCCCTCCCTCGTCTGACACTTCCTCACCACCAACTCGTCCCTCAGGCTCATCATCACTGACAACAGATTCATATTGTGGAAGACTCAGTGACTCTGGCACCTTCTGTGATCTTCACGTACTCTAGCTGAAGGAAGTTATATCAACAGTGTTCCCAACGGCCCGCAACGTTAGTCATACCTTAACATCTACGGCGACATTACACACACAGACACACACAGACACACACACACACACACACACACAATTCTACTGAAATGTTTTCCATGGAAGACCATTTTCTCTGACACAGATCCCAGACTCACTCATAACATCTTCACAGAATCTCACACCAGCTTTCCCGTGACCTCAGATATGAACTACGTATGTGAACGATATCATGCTAACTGGACACACACTACCATAACAAGGTCAAGGCTGACTAAACCAGTGGTTGACAACCTCTGGGAGGTGATGGCCCAGTGTAGCTCATCTGAAGACTTTGTGGCCCACTTCTTACTTCGTCAACCAGTACAACCCGTACATTTACGGTCATCAATATGACTGGTGGAGGAATAGAACAAAACTGAAACTGTAAACATGATAAACTGACATTGTAAATATAGAAATGTGTCACACAGGATGATCATGGTCATCTAGGGTCACACAGGATGATCATGGTCATCTAGGGTCACACAGGATGATCATGGTCGTGACCCACCGCTGACCTAGTTAGTAAGGAAGTCTTGGTATAATTCCCCGACCATGTTGGAGCCAGATGTGAGGTGTGCGGTTCTCCCACACATGTGCCTGGATGACCATGTTGGAGCCAGATGTGAGGTGTGCGGTCCTCCCACACATGTGCCTGGATGACACTCACATAATGATGAAGGCCACACTGCAGGTGTGTCTCACCACTGACTGGGCAGGCCAGCAGCTGGCTGGGTATATCTCGCTTCTCACGTCTTATATAACATTTCCATCAGTAATAATCAACTGCCGTGAGAGCACAAGCGAACTATTATCGATATATCCAAATTGAGACGAACTCCATTGAATTAATGATTCACAGTTTTGTAATGTTTCGTCATTATCGTTCAGTTGTACAGTCATATCTACGTGACCATATAACTCTACACCCACCTACAGCAACAATGGCACACATTGATGTTACCATCACATAATGGCCCCGGTACCTTCTATATCCACAGCTGGGTACACCTTAACCTAGACCATCATCTTCTATATCCACAGCTGTGTCCACCTTAACCTAGACCAACATCTTCTATATCCACAGCTGTGTCCACCTTAACCTAGACCATCATCTTCTATATCCACAGCTGTGTCCACCTTAACCTAGACCATCATCTTCTATATCCACAGCTGAGTACACCTTAACCTAGACCATCATCTTCTATATCCACAGCTGGGTACACCTTAACCTAGACCATCATCTTCTATATCCACAGCTGGGTACACCTTAACCTAGACCATCATCTTCTATATCCACAGCTGTGTCCACCTTAACCTAGACCATCATCTTCTATATCCACAGCTGGGTACACCTTAACCTAGACCAACATCTTCTATATACACAGCTGTGTACACCTTAACCTAGACCAACATCTCCTATATCCACAGCTGTGTACACCTTAACCTAGACCAACATCTTCTGTATCCACAGCTGTGTCCACCTTAACCTAGACCAACATCTTCTATATCCACAGTTGTGTACAGCCTCCTCGTGACCCTCTTCCTGGGAGTCGTGCAACATTCACTGGAAGACGTACCCCTCCTCCTCTTGCTGCCCTGCACACTGAATGCTCCTCACAAGGTTGTCATGATCTGCTACACCTTCCTGCAGGACCATATGAGAGCAGGACCATATGAGTGTAGGACTATATGAGTGCAGGACCATATGAGTGCAGGACCATATGAGTGAAGGACCATATGAGTGAAGGACCATATGAGTGCAGGACCATATGAGTGAAGGACCATATGAGAGCAGGACCATATGAGTGCAGGACCATATGAGTGCAGGACCATATGAGTGAAGGACCATATGAGAGCAGGACCATATGAGAGCAGGACCATATGAGTGCAGGACCATATGAGTGAAGGACCATATGAGAGCAGGACCACATGAGTGAAGGACCATATGAGAGCAGGACCATATGAGTGCAGGACCATATGAGTGAAAGACCATATGAGTGAAGGACTATATGAGAGCAGGGCCATATGAGTGCAGGACCATATGAGTGAAGGACTATATGAGAGCAGGACCATATGAGAGCAGGACCATATGAGTGCAGGACCATATGAGTGAAGGACCATATGAGAGCAGGACCATATGAGTGCAGGACCATATGAGTGAAAGACCATATGAGAGCAGGACCATATGAGTGCAGGACCATATGAGTGAAGGACCATATGAGTGCAGGACCATATGAGTGAAGGACCATATGAGAGCAGGACCATATGAGTGCAGGACCATATGAGTGCAGGACCATATGAGTGAAGGACCATATGAGAGCAGGACCATATGAGCGCAGGACCATATGAGTGAAGGACCATATGAGTGAAGGACCATATGAGTGAAGGACCATATGAGAGCAGGACCATATGAGTGCAGGACCATATGAGAGCAGGACCATATGAGTGCAGGACCATATGAGTGCAGGACCATATGAGTGAAGGACTATATGAGAGCAGGACCATATGAGTGAAGGACCATATGAGTGAAGGACCATATGAGAGCAGGACCATATGAGTGCAGGACCATATGAGTGAAAGACCATATAAGTGAAGGCCTATATGAGAGCAGGGCCATATGAGTGCAGGACCATATGAGTGAAGGACTATATGAGAGCAGGACCATATGAGAGCAGGACCATATGAGTGCAGGACCATATGAGTGAAGGACCATATGAGAGCAGGACCATATGAGTGCAGGACTATATGAGTGCAGGACCATATGAGTGCAGGACCATATGAGTGCAGGACCATATGAGTGAAGGACCATATGAGTGCAGGACCATATGAGTGAAGGACCATATGAGAGCAGGACCATATGAGTGCAGGACCATATGAGTGAAGGACCATATGAGAGCAGGACGATATGAGTGCAGGACCATATGAGTGCAGGACCATATGAGTGAAGGACCATATGAGAGCAGGACCATATGAGAGCAGGACCATATGAGTGCAGGACCATATGAGTGAAGGACCATATGAGAGCAGGACCATATGAGTGAAGGACCATATGAGAGCAGGACCATATGAGTGCAGGACCATATGAGTGAAAGGACCATATGAGTGAAGGACTATATGAGAGCAGGGCCATATGAGTGCAGGACCATATGAGTGAAGGACTATATGAGAGCAGGACCATATGAGAGCAGGACCATATGAGTGCAGGACCATATGAGTGAAGGACCATATGAGAGCAGGACCATATGAGTGCAGGACCATATGAGTGAAAGACCATATGAGAGCAGGACCATATGAGTGCAGGACCATATGAGTGAAGGACCATATGAGAGCAGGACCATATGAGTGCAGGACCATATGAGTGAAGGACCATATGAGAGCAGGACCATATGAGTGCAGGACCATATGAGTGCAGGACCATATGAGTGCAGGACCATATGAGAGAAGGACCATATGAGTGAAGGACCATATGAGAGCAGGACCATATGAGAGCAGGACAATATGAGTGAAGGACCATATGAGTGCAGGACCATATGAGTGAAGGACTATATGAGAGCAGGACCATATGAGTGCAGGACCATATGAGTGAAGGACTATATGAGAGCAGGACCATATGAGAGCAGGACCATATGAGTGCAGGACCATATGAGAGCAGGACCATATGAGAGCAGGACCATATGAGTGAAGGACCATATGAGAGCAGGACCATATGAGTGCAGGACCATATGAGTGAAGGACCATATGAGAGCAGGACCATATGAGTGCAGGACCATATGAGTGAAGGACCATATGAGAGCAGGACCATATGAGTGCAGGACCATATGAGTGCAGGACCCATATGAGAGCAGGACCATATGAGTGAAGGACCATATGAGTGAAGGACCATATGAGAGCAGGACCATATGAGAGCAGGACCCTATGAGAGCAGGACCATATGAGACGCAGGACCATATGAGTGCAGGGACCATATCGAGAGAAAGGACCATATGAGAGCAGGACCATATGAGTGAAGGACCATATGAGAGCAGGACCACATGAGAGAAGGACCATATGAGTGCAGGACCATATGAGTGAAGGACCATATGAGTGAAGGACCATATGAGAGCAGGACCATATGAGTGCAGGACCATATGAGTGCAGGACCATATGAGTGCAGGACCATATGAGTGAAGGACCATATGAGAGCAGGACCAAATGAGTGAAGGACCATATGAGAGCAGGACCATATGAGTGCAGGACCATATGAGAGCAGGACCATATGAGAGCAGGACCATATGAGTGAAGGACCATATGAGAGCAGGACCATATGAGAGCAGGACCATATGAGTGCAGGACCATATGAGTGCAGGACCATATGAAAGCAGGACCATATGAGAGCAGGACCATATGAAAGCAGGACCATATGAGTGCAGGACCATATGAGTGCAGGACCATATGAGTGCAGGACCATATGAGTGCAGGACCATGTGAGTGCAGGACCATATGAGTGCAGGACCATATGAGTGCAGGACCATATGAGTGCAGGACCATATGAGAGCAGGACCATATGAGTGCAGGACCATATGAGTGCAGGACCATATGAGTGCAGGACCATATGAGTGAAGGACCATATGAGTGCAGGACCATATGAGAGCAGGACCATATGAGTGAAGGACCATATGAGTGCAGGACCATGTGAGTGCAGGACCATATGAGTGCAGGAACCATGTGAGTGCAGGACCATATGAGTGAAGGACCATATGAGTGCAGGACCATGTGAGTGCAGGACCATATGAGAGCAGGACCATATGAGTGCAGGACCATATGAGAGCAGGACCATATGAGTGAAGGACCATATGAGTGCAGGACCATATGAGTGCAGGACCATATGAGTGCAGGACCATATGAGTGAAGGACTATATGAGAGCAGGACCATATGAGAGCAGGACCATATGAGAGCAGGACCATATGAGTGAAGGACCATATGAGAGCAGGACCATATGAGAGCAGGACCATATGAGTGCAGGACCATATGAGTGAAGGACCATATGAGAGCAGGACCATATGAGAGCAGGACCATATGAGTGCAGGACCATATGAGTGTAGTATGTTATCAGAAGCATGCCATCTGGGGTATCGACCTTCTCCCGTACAACCTGGTAACACAGCAGAAGTCTTCAGTACACAGTGTTGGTCTGTATAGGTTATAGTGGAGGCTCAGTAAACAAACCAACACAAACACTTCCGTGAAACATGCAAGAAACACAATGAAGTTATCGTACCCAGTATTTCACGTGTCATCCAGAATATATATATACAATATGGCAATCAGTTTTGCCAGTGAGTTCTGACGCTGAATACTGAAACCAATCATCCACCAGGAAGGTGATATACATGCATGACCCGGCTTTATCATCCCGGCTGTATCATCCCGGCTGTATCATATACCAGGGAAAAATAAATATATGAAAATCATGAGCATCGTTCACCTGACCAACATCACGAGCGGAATAAATTGCCTCACTAACAACCTTGCTGATATTATGTGAAGACCACTTGTCTACACCAGTCATGAAGACCACTTAACATGTCTACACCACCATGAAGACCACTTAACATGTCCATACCATTCATGAAGACCACTTAACATGTCTACACCACCATGAAGACCACTTAACATGTCTACACCAGCCATGAAGACCACTTAACATGTCTACACCACCATGAAGACCACTTAACATGTCTACACCACCATGAAGACCACTTAACATGTCCATACCATTCATGAAGACCACTTAACATGTCTACACCAGTCATGAAGACCACTTAACATGTCTACACCAGTCATGAAGACCACTTAACATGTCTACACCAGTCATGAAGACCACTTAACATGTCTACACCAGTCATGAAGACCACTTAACATGTCTACACCAGTCATGAAGACCACTTAACATGTCTACACCAGTCATGAAGACCACTTAACATGTCTACACCAGTCATGAAGACCACTTAACATGTCTACACCAGTCATGAAGACCACTTAACATGTCTACACCAGTCATGAAGACCACTTAACATGTCTACACCAGTCATGAAGACCACTTAACATGTCTACACCAGTCATGAAGACCACTTAACATGTCCATACCAGTCATGAAGACCACTTAACATGTCTACACCAGTCATGAAGACCACTTAACATGTCTACACCAGTCATGAAGACCACTTAACATGTCTACACCAGCCATGAAGACCACTTAACATGTCTACACCAGTCATGAAGACCACTTAACATGTCTACACCAGTCATGAAGACCACTTAACATGTCCATACCAGTCATGAAGATCACTTAACATGTCTACACCAGTCATGAAGACCACTTAACATGTCTACACCAGTCATGAAGACCACTTAACATGTCTACACCAGTCATGTAGACCACTCTCACTATGACCACATACACCACCCTCACTATGTTGTATGTGGCTCATGTTGTCGCACACAATGACACCTACATAACTAGGGGAAAATGCACACATGAGCCAGGGTCCATGTGTGTAGCACACGCTATACAAATACGTAATCAAACACACAGACAGACAGACAGACCAATCCACTCATAGCAAAGAATTCATTTTATAGAGTTGAGCCCAAACCTGCCACTGACACCAAGAATCTTTGAGTTCTCCCTTTTAATAATAATTCTACTTACTTCCCATGTTGCTTAAATCCTTTTGTGTAAATGTTGCCTTCAGCAACAATAATACTATAAAGAATATCTTAATCAGGACCTCACCAGATAATTCTCCCGGATGGATCTATAAAGTGCCATGTAGAAATTGTGATAAGTTTTTTGTTGGGTTGACTGGTAAGGATCATTCTGTTACACTTAAGTAACATAAATATAGTATAAGAACTGGACAAAAATCAAATGCCTTGTTTAATCACGTTAAAACTATGATCATGGTAACCTTGTAAATGCAAAGGTGGGCGAGCGATACTTTTAATGTACCGGCGGTAGCGGTACTGGTCCAAAACAATAACTGCAGTAGTGGTATAATTTATGAAAAGTTCAGCAGGTAGCGATACTCGATGGCGGTCCTTTTTTAATAATTAACCATTTGAGTCCACACTACTGATCACTTGACCCTACCCAAACAAAAATATCAGTGCGATAATAACAGAAACAAAACATTATACCAACTCAAGACCCTTGCAGAGGTGAGTAATGCCAATGATCTTATGTCTCAGAGAGAGCAGAGGAGCAAGACAATCATACCAGTGGAGATTTCTGCCTTAAAGGAGCTTGTGATTGTCCTCCTACCTTTCACGAGGCCAGGGGAGTTGTGGAGGAGCAGAGGGAGGTGATCATATATGCTATCATACCAGTGAATCAGGGACTTAAACACTCACTGGAGGGTATGACACCCAGTTACAGTACTGTGGACAACTGGCCAAAGTCCTACAGAACTGTGTGAGGAAAAGGTTGGACCCATACATGGTCATGAGAGATGTTCAAGCAGCGGCTCTTTTGCATCCCAAGTTCAAACTGGACTGGCTTCCATTACAAGAGCAGAAGGACCAAGTGCTGGTGTAGGTCAAGGAAATGCTTGAATAATTGGAGGTAGTTCAGGAGGGGTCAACATGAACAATGGATACAGAGAGTAACAAGGATGATCCAGCAGAAGGATGATCACCTGAATCATAATGACCCGGACTTTTCTCCTTCATACTAAAATGTTCAACGAAATTCCAAAGTCATCGTTGGTCAGAGGGAAGCACAGTGCCAGCGAGTCTTGTGTTGAGGCAACATGATGTAGAGGAAGGAACTCTGTCATGTTCAAGTGATCCTGTGCCGCACTGGAAAGATGTGTCCCAAACTTTGCATCTACTGAAGAACCTTACTAGAGACCAAGTGACTGGCTGTTCTGCCATATCTGCTCATCACAGCCACTTGTCAGCAACGCCGCAAATATATTTCATCGCTAACAGAGGTCAACTTGGTGTCACTTCTTAACGTTCAGTGTTATTAACAATGTACAATTGTGAATTGTTTGACGCACTACCACCCAGCTTTATACTTACCATCTGCCACAACTTCAACTACAATCAAATCTATTTTATTTTCAAAATTGTTCGTGACACTTGTTTGTAAATAAGGGTTAACATTACAATGCAAAATTATTTTTTTTCCAACTCTGCAAAATTGCTAGTATAATTGTAATTATAATCGATTTGTTTTGTGATAATTATAATTGTAATGTAATTGCTATTCCTAAATGTATTCATAATCATAACTAATACAAAGACGGGAAGTATTTGTAATTGTGATTCAATTTTCAAAGCGCAAATGCTCCAACTCTGCCCGTCATTACTCCTAAGACATTTCCAATCCACTCTTCCCCTTGAGCTTCGTTTCACTCAGAGCCAAAACATCCAGGTTTCTCTCCACGAACATACTACCTATCTCTCCTTTTTTCTCATCTTGGTTACATTCAGACACCCCAATCTGAGCCTACGAGGAGGATGAGCACTCCCCGCTTGGCTCCTTCTTCTGTTTCCTTTTTTAGAAAGCGAAATACAAGAAGAGGAAGGTTTACAGCCCCCGCTCCCGTTCCCCTTAGAGGAATACGAAGGTATTATGCAGTACAATCAGAGTGATACACGTGATCTAAGGATTTGCTGACAAAAAAAAACAGGAAAAAGGAAACACTGTAAGACCCTAGCGCGCTTTCGTGCATTACGTCAGATGATATGTGGCAAGGCGGCTGGAATGGACGACATTCCACTTGAACTGCTTAGGCAATGGGCTAACTCTGCTGTCAATTGGTTAATTAAGATAATCATTGTATGTATGCAACATGGTGAAGTGCCTGAGGATTAGCGCAATACATTTTAGTGCCATTGTACAAAGGCAAAGTGGGTAAAGGCGAGTGTTCCAATTACAGAGGTATAAGTTTGTCGAGTATATTTGGTACGTTACATACAAGGGGTATTGATTGAGAGGGCGAAGGCATGTACAGAGCATCAGATTGGGGAAGAGCAGTGTGGTTTCAGAAGTGGTAGAGGATGTGTGGATCAGATATTTGCTTTAAAGAATGTATGTGAGAAATACTTAGAAAAACAGATGGAATTGTATGCAGCATTTATGGATCTGGAGAAGGCACATGATAGAGTAGATAGAGATGCTTTGTCTTAAGAGTATATGGTGTGGGAGGTAAGCTGCTAGAAGCAGAGAAGTTTTCATCAAGGGTACAAGGCATGTGTACGAATAGGAAAGAGGAGAGTGAATGGTTCCCAGTGAACGTCGGTCTGCCGCAGGGGTGTGTGATGTCCCCATGGTTGTTTAATTAGTTCATGGATGGGGTGGTGAGGGAGATAAATACAAGAGTCTTGGAGAGGGGCGAATATGCAGTCGGTCAGGGGTGAGAGGGCCTGGAAAATGAGCCAGTTCTTGTATGCTGAAGATACAGTACTGATGGCAAATATGAGCGACAAACTGCACAGTTGATGATTGAGTCTGGAAGAGTGAGTAAAAGGAGAATGATGGGAGTAAATGTGAATGAATGTAAGGTTATCATGGTTGGCAGGGTGGAAGGACGTTAGTTGGGGTGTAAATCTGAATGGAGAAAATATGAAGAAAGTGAAGTGTTTTAGTTCCCTGTTTATGCCTCTGTATGTGGCTGTAGAGTTGGGACTCAGTCCTCTGGTAATACAATTTCTCCTGCAGAGATGTGACTGGACAGATGGTGTTTCTTCCCCTCCTGAGGCCGCACTAGACCGACTCATGTAGCTTGTTATCCCGGAGCCTTCGGCATCTAAAATTATTTACTCTCTCAAGATTTTCGTTAGTATTTTCTAAGAATGAAATGGATCGGTGTTCCTTGGGTCTGTATCTGGTATTTCAAACTATATTATCATCCTCTCTGACCAATCTTCCTCTCCTCCACACTGCCGGCACCAGACCACTCCTCCACACTGCCGGCACCAGACCACACCTCTCCTCCACACTGCCGGCACCAGACCACTCCTCCACACTGCCGGCACCAGACCACACCTCTTCTCCACACTGCCGGCACCAGACCACACCTCCACACTGCCGGCACCAGACCACACCTCTCCTCCACACTGCCGGCACCAGACCACACCTCTCCTCCACACTGTCGGCACCAGACCACTCCTCTCCTCCACACTGCCGGCACCAGACCACTCCTCTCCTCCACACTGCCGGCACCAGACCACTCCTCTCCTCCACACTGCCGGCACCAGACCACTCCTCTCCTCCACACTGCCGGCACCAGACAACTCCTCTCCTCCACACTGCCGGCACCAGACCACACCTCTCCTCCAATCTGCCGGCACCAGACCACTCCTCTCCTCCACACTGCCGGCACCAGACCACATCTCTTCTCCACACTGCCGGCACCAGACCACACCTCCACACTGCCGGCACCAGACCACTCCTCTCCTCCACACTGCCGGCACCAGACCACACCTCCACACTGCCGGCACCAGACCACTCCTCTCCTCCACACTGTCGGCACCAGACCACTCCTCTCCTCCACACTGCCGGCACCAGACCACATCTCTCCTCCACACTGCCGGCACCAGACCATACCTCCACACTGCCGGCACCAGACCACTCCTCTCCTCCACACTGCCGGCACCAGACCACTCCTCCACACTGTCGGCACCAGACCACTCCGCTCCACACTGTCGGCACCAGACCACTCCTCTCCTCCACACTGCCGGCACCAGACCACACCTCTCCTCCACACTGCCGGCACCAGACCACTCCTCTCCTCCACACTGCCGGCACCAGACCACTCCTCTCCTCCACACTGCCGGCACCAGACCACTCCTCTCCTCCACACTGCCGGCACCAGACCACTCCTCTCCTCCACACTGCCGGCACCAGACCACACCTCTCCTCCACACTGCCGGCACCAGACCATACCTCCACACTGCCGGCACCAGACCACTCCTCTCCTCCACACTGCCGGCACCAGACCACTCCTCCACACTGCCGGCACCAGACCACTCCTCTCCTCCACACTGCCGGCACTAGACCACTCCTCTCCTCCACACTGCCGGCACCAGACCACACCTCCACACTGCCGGCACCAGACCACTCCTCTCCTCCACACTGCCGGCACCAGACCACTCCTCCACACTGCCGGCACCAGACCACTCCTCTCCTCCACACTGCCGGCACCAGACCACACCTCCACACTGCCGGCACCAGACCACTCCTCTCCTCCACACTGCCGGCACCAGACCACACCTCCACACTGCCGGCACCAGACCACTCCTCTCCTCCACACTGCCGGCACCAGACCACTCCTCTCCTCCACACTGCCGGCACCAGACCACACCTCCACACTGCCGGCACCAGACCACTCCTCTCCTCCACACTGCCGGCACCAGACCACACCTCCACACTGCCGGCACCAGACCACTCCTCTCCTCCACACTGCCGGCACCAGACCACACCTCCACACTGCCGGCACCAGACCACTCCTCTCCTCCACACTGCCGGCACCAGACCACTCCTCTCCTCCACACTGCCGGCACTAGACCACTCTTCTCCTCCACACTGCCGGCACCAGACCACACCTCCACACTGCCGGCACCAGACCACACCTCCACACTGCCGGCACCAGACCACTCCTCCACACTGCCGGCACCAGACCACTCCTCCACACTGCCGGCACCAGACCACTCCTCCACACTGCCTGCGTTGCTTCCAAACGTGTTTTCAGTGAGCGTTCATCTTGGGTCCTGAGTGGCGGGTGTTGGCCCCCAGGCGGAGGTGAAACTAATTTATATCCTAAATAGTTTTATAAACGGACGGCTTATGGGCCGAGAGCTCTCCTAACCCACCAATCCCACGCAGACTGTCTAAAATAGTTCTAAAAGCTGATGGCCGATTGGTGGAGCGCTACACTAACCAGCCAATCACACACAAAGTACACGCAGAAGCATTTATTCCACCAAACTTCCCTCATCATGGAGAACAAGGTGCAGGTTGTCGATGTGTGCGTGTCTCTCTGGGATGATCAAACTACATCTCTACCCATCACCATATCATCATGATAATGACATCTCTACCCATCACCGTACCATGATGATAACTACATCTTTACCCATCACCATATCATCATGATAATGACATCTCTACCCATCACCGTACCATGATGATGATAACTACATCTTTACCCATCACCATATTATCATGATGGTGATGAACCTCTCATTTCCCTTCGTGGTTCTCGTGTGTGTTTTGATGATGACAGATACAAAATCCGAGACGTGCAGATGTGTTGTCATTCTTGGCCGGTTGGCCTTCCTGGGCAGTAGTGCCCAGCGGCCGCCCCATCTTCACCTGCAGGGAAGCTATTCATCAAGTGTGTCAATCATTCATCAGTAGCCATAGTCATCCCCGAGGTACTAACCAATATGCTTGGCATCTGTCATAACCCAGTAAGAACATAAACGACAAACAAATACATATCATCAACTTTACAGCAATTCAAGTTTAGTGTTGCAACGCAACGGAAAAGCAAATCCTTCAGTTAAGCCCCAGTTGACCTGCAGGACACAAGCTAGCGAGGCCAGGACACAAATGTTATATTCATTGTAGCTTTATTTACGTGTAAACAATACCTACAGGTGTCCAAGAAAGACTTCGTGTTTCAATCATTAATATTCAATAAACGTCTTTATGTATGATGTTCTACATTTCGAATTTCAGTAGGTAATTTATCAAGTTTTTGTGACAAATATTGCACTTCAATATGAGCGCCATCAACATCTCGGTAAAATCCGAAAACCACAGCACACAATGTGCTTCCTTCTGCCGCGACGCCATGACTGAATGGTGCTGTGGGTAACGCGCACGCGCAAGCTGTCACTGGTGCTGCGATCTGGTTGCAGCCAGCAGAACTATAACTATAAAAAATTTCGCACCGAATTTTGACAAGAGAAATGTTATATGTTAACGTAGTAAATCATACGTAATAACTGAAACTCCAGAGGTCTTTCTCGAACAATGTGTACTTCATGTATGGTAAACTTCAGAATTAGAATATGTTCATTTGCTGACTCACCATCACGGTACGATCCTTTAACACACACACACACACACACACACATACATACATACATATATATATATATATATATATATATATATATATATATATATATATATATATATATATATATATATATATATATATAAGTTGTTAGAAGCAGTGAAAAGTTTTTATCGAGGATGTAAGGCATGTGCACGTGTAGGAAGAGAGGAAAGTGATTGGTTCTCAGTGAATGTAGGTTTGCGGTGTGTGATGTCTCCATGGTTGTTTAATTTGTTTATGGATGGGGTTGTTAGGGAGGTGAATGCAAGAGTTTTGGAAAGAGGGGCAAGTATGAAGTCTGTTGGGGATGAGAGAGCTTGGGAAGTGAGTCAGTTGTTGTTCGCTGATGATACAGCGCTGGTGGCTGATTCATGTGAGAAACTGCAGAAGCTGGTGACTGAGTTTGGTTTGATAAAAAGAGCGTGGTTGAGAGAGCAGAAGAGGGTGTTTTGAAATGGTTTGGGCACATGGAGAGAATGAGTGAGGAAAGATTGACCAAGAGGATATATGTGTCGGAGGTGGAGGGAACGAGGAGAAGTGGGAGACCAAATTGGAGGTGGAAAGATGGAATGAAAAAGATTTTGTGTGATCGGGGCCTGAACATGCAGGAGGGTGAAAGGAGGGCAAGGAATAGAGTGGATTGGATCGATGTGGTATACCGGGGTTGACGTGCTGTCAGTGGATTGAATCAGGACATGTGAAGCGTCTGGGGTAAACCATGGAAAGCTGTGTAGGTATGTATATTTGCGTGTGTGGACGTATGTATATACATGTGTATGGGGGTGGGTTGGGCCATTTCTTTCGTCTGTTTCCTTGCGCTACCTCGCAAACGCGGGAGACAGCTACAAAAAAAAAAAAAAAAAAAAAAAAATATATATATATATATATATATATATATATATATATATATATATATATATATATATATATATATTGGGGATAGGGGAGAAAGAATACTTGCCACGTATTCCCTGCGTGTCGTAGAAGGCGACTAAAAGGGAAGGGAGCGGGGGGCTGGAAATCCTCCCATCTCATCATTCTTTTTTTTTTTAATTTTCCAAAAGAAGGAACAGAGAAGGGGGCCAGGTGAGGATATTCCCTCAGAGGCCCAGTCCCCTGTTCTTAACGCTACCTTGCTAATGCAGGAAATGGCGAATAGTATGAAAGAAAAATATTGGAAAGGATCACAATTTTGCGCGTGATCAAGTATATTCCTAAGAGTACACGGGGAAATGAAACACGATAAGTTCCAAAGTGCACTTTCGTGTAATAATCACATCATCAGGGGAGACACGACAGAAATATAACAGTCAGTTGATATACAACGAAGAGACGCCATTTGGTAAACATGTGATGTCCAAGACAGACAACAAGCGTATCATAAACTTATGTGGACAAGAAGGTGAAATGTTTACAAATTTTATCAACAATAAAGTTATCCAATTTGTATAGACCTTCACTAATATTAAGATTATAATTCTTTGTGTACTTAATAACAGAAGATTCAATGATATTTCTCGTGGTACTGGAGTTAGAGTTAATAACTGAGATGGCATTACTCCAGTCAATACAATGATCATAGTTTTTAACGTGATTAAACAAGGCGTTTGATTCTTGTCCTCTTCTTATACTACTATTTTATGTTGCTTAAGTCTAATAGAAAGATCCTTACCAGTCCGCCCAACATAAAACTGATCACAGTTTCTACATGGCACTTTATAGATGCACCCAGGAAAATTTTCTGGTGAGTTCCTGATTAAGATATTCTTTATAGTATTATTGTTGCTGAGGGTAACATTTACATTAAAGGATTTATAAAATATGGGAAGTAAAATAAAACTATTATCAAAAAGGAAAAACTTAAAGATTCTTGGTGTCAATGGGAGGTTTGGGCTCAACACTATAAAATGATTTCTTTGCTAACTTAAGGGATCTTTCATTGATAAATCAATTAAGTTAGCAAAGAAATCATATATGTATATATATATATATATATATATATATATATATATATATATATGTATATATATATATATATATATATATATATATATATATATATATATATATATATATATATATATATATATATATATTCTTTCTTTTTTTCAAACTATTCGCCATTTCCCGTATTAGCGAGGTAGCGTTAATAACAGAGGACTGGGCCTTTGAGGGAATATCCTCACCTGGCCCCCTTCTCCGTTCCTTCTTTTGGAAAATAAAAAAAAAAAACGAGAGGGGAGGATTTCCAGCCCCCCGCTCCCTCCCCTTTTAGTCGCCTTCTACGACACGCAGGGAATACATGGGAAGTATTCTTTCTCCACTATCCCCAGGGATATCACCTAATAGTTTACCATAATCCTCCTCCTCTAACCCTGACCTAGGAATTACCTGTGCTTGCCCTTGAGGATGTTGGCATTTGTTCATAACTTTTAAAAAATAGTGAAGCTGCAAGAACCTGATCCAATCCACATGAATTGGATCAGTTAAAGTTATATGAAGTATTCCTAAATAGACTTTATTATCAAGCCTTTTATATTTACCATCATGATCCTCATCTACTTCTAACTCAAGAATTACCTATACTTGGCTTCGAGAGCTCAGGCACTTGTTTATAACTTCTAGAAGTTGAGCGTTTTCCAATGCATCTGCCACACGTTCCTTGTCATTCAGTTGCTTGTTGATGGCAATGTCTGATGCATGAGTCCCAGGTGTGATGCGTACATCAACTTTAAACCTAGGTGGTAAAGCCTGTAAAAGCCTCAGACGGATGCTGAGCCCAATGAGGAAAGCCATGCTACAGTGTGGGATGGTGGGAGTGAAGTGAACCATTACTGTATTTTCAACATCATTAACCTCACATTGTTTTTCTTCCACCACATTCAACTCTTCTAAACTCAAAGGGTCTTCTGGATCTCGAATGTTCCGCACTAAATCAAAAACTTTACGAGAGTCAAATGCATCATACACATCATCTTGCCAGTCTGATGGATTTTCCACTCTCTGTGCAGCCTTAGCAAAGATATGAGGGTTTACATCTTGAAGTTTTTCTGTTCTAGACATTCTTCTCAACTAGTAGCACCCAACATTATTAAGACAGTAAAGACGAGATTCCCAATACATATACAGAAACTTCTCATTAAACTGCCCACTTTGCTATTGTGTTCATCATAACTTTGGGAATATCAAGTTTGTATACTTCCTCTGGGTTTCGTAGGCAAGACCACACAATCTGTAGGCAAAAACATGGTACGGACGTGCAGGTCCAAACCCAGCTTGTCCCTCCTGCAATACAGGCTTGGGGTAAAAGACTTCCTCAGAGTTAACCAATAGGGTGGCAGTTGTTTCTGCCTCACCAAGTATCCATGGGTGTGTCGCAAATGTCTTCACTTTAAAAGCCTCTCCTGCGCTTAATGTCCTAGAACGGAGAGAGCGAATGACTTGCTGTTGTTGCTGCAGCTGCACAGCTTGGTCGGGATGTCTACCTTCATCTGCTGCATGACCAGCTGGGTTTACGTCATCCATCACGCACACACACACACACACACACACACAAACACACACACACAACCTCCTTGCTGGGGAAGTCTCGTGATTCTCGGTGGCGTAGTTGCTCTGGAGGCCGAGTGAGTGGAACCCACAGTGGTTCAATCATTTTCCCTAACCCTCTCACTTTGCACACCACCTCGACCAAAACACCCTATATCTGCCACTCTATCATCAAACACATTCAACAAACCTTCAAAATACTCACTCCCTCTCCTTCTCACATCACCATTACTTGTTATATATATATATATATATATATATATATATATATATATATATATATATATATATATATATATATATACACGTCCATACAAGCATATATACATACATATACATTTCAACGTATACATACATGTACATACACAGACATATATATACATACACATTTACATATTCATACTTGCTGCCTTCGTCCAATCCCGTCGCCATCCTGCCACACATGAAATAGCTCCCCCCCCACCCCCCCCCACCCCCCGACCCCCACCCCCCACCCCCACCCCCTTCAGCGAGGTAGCGCCATGAAAAGACAACAAAGGCCACATTCGTTCACACTCAGTCTCTAGCTGTCACGTATAATGCACCGAAACCACAGCTCCCTTTCCACATCCAAGCCCAACAGACCTTTCAATGGTTTACCCCTGACGCTTCATATGCACTGGTTCAATCCATTGACAGCACGTCGACCCCGGTATACCTCATCGTTCCAATTCACTCTATTCCACCCTCCTGCATGTTCAGGCCCCGATCGCTCAAAATCTGCACTCCATCCTCCCACCTCCAACTTGGTCTCCCACTTCTCCTCCTTCCCTCCACCTCTGACACATATATCCTCTTTGTCAATCTTTCCTCACTAATTCTCTCCAAGTGTCCAAACCATTTCAACACACCCTCTTCTGTTCTCTCAACCACACTCTTTTTAATACCACACATCTCTCTTACCCTTTCATTACTTACTCGATCAAACCACCTCACACCACATATTGTCCTCAAACATCTCATTTCCAACACATCCACCATCCTCCGCACAGCCCTATCTATAGCCTATGCCTCGCAATCATATAACATTGCTGGAACCACTATTCCTTCAAACATACCCATTTTTGCTCTCCAACATAACGTTCTTGCCTTCCACACATTCTTCAACGCTCCAAGAACCTTCGCCCCCTACTCTACCCTGTGACTCATTTCCGCTTCCATGGTTCCATCCGCTGCCAAGTACCCTTCCAGATACCTAAAACACTTCATTTTCTCCAGTTTTTCTCCATTTAAACTTACCTCCCAATAAACTTGTCCCTCAACCCTGCTGAACCTAATAACCTTGCTCTTATTCACATTTACTCTCAACTTTCTCCTTTCACACACATTACCGAACTCAGTCACCAACTTCTGCAGTTTCTCACCCGAATCAGAAACAAGCGCTGTATCATCAGCGAACAACAACTGACTCACTTCCCAAGCTCTCTCATCCACAACAGACTTCATACTTGCCCCTTTCTCCAAAACTCTTGCATTCACCTCCCTAACAACCCCATCCATAAACAAATTAAACAACTATGGAGACATCACGCACCCCTGCCGCAAACCAACATTCACTGAGAACCAATTACTTTCCTCTCTTCCTACTCGTACACATGCCTTACTCCTTCGGTAAAAACTTTTCACTGCTTCTAGCAACTTACCTCCCACAAAGCATCTCCATTTACCCTAGCATATGCCTTCTCCAGATCCATAAATGCTACATGCAAATCTATCTTTTTTCTAAGTTTTTCTTACATACATCCTTCAAAGTAAACACCTGATCCACACATCCTCTACCACTTCTGAAACCACACTGCTCTTCCCTAATCTGATGCTCTGTACATGCCTTCACCCTCTCAATCAATACCCTCCCATATAATTTCCCAGGAATACTCAACAAACTTATGCCTCTGTAATTTGAACACTCACCTTTATCCCCTTGCCTTTGTACAATTCTCAGGCCTTCTCCAGATCCATAAATGCTACATGCAAATCCATCTTTTTTCTAAGTTTTTCTCACATAAATCCTTCAAAGTAAACACCTGATCCACACATCCTCAACCACTTCTGAAACCACACTGCTCTTCCCTAATCTGATGCTCTGTACATGCCTTCACTCTCTCAATCAATACCCTCCCATATAATTTCCCAGGAATACTCAACAAACTTATGCCTCTGTAATTTGAACACTCACCTTTATCCCCTTGCCTTTGTACAATTCTCAGGCACTTCACCATGATCCATACACACACTGAATATCCTTACCAACCATTCAACAACACAGTCACCCCCTTTTTTAATAAATTCCACTGCAATACCATCCAAACCCGCCGTCTTGCCTGCTTTCATCTTCCACAAAGCTTTCGCTACCTCTTCTCTGTTTATCAAACCATTCTGCCAGACCCTCTCACTTCGCACACCACCACGACCAAAACACCCCAGAACCTTCGCCTCCTCTCCCCACCCTATGACTCGCTTCTGCTTCCATGGTTACATTCGTTGCCAAGCCTACTCCCAGACATATAAAACACTTCACTTCCTCTAATTTTTCTCCATTCATACTCACATCCTAATTAATTGGTCCCTCAACCAAGTTGAGCCTAATCCTTAATTTTATTCACATTTGCTCTCAACTTTCTTCTTTCACACTCTTCCAATCTGTCAACAACCTCTGTAGTTTCTCACACGAATTATCCACCAGTGCTGTATCATCGGCGAATAACTGGCTCACTTCCCAGGCCCTCTCATCCCCAACGAACTGCATACTAGACACTCTCTCCAAGACTCTCGCATTTACCTCCCTAACCACCCGGCCCATCAATAAATTAAACAACCATGGGGACATCACACACCCCTGCCGCAAACCGACCTTCACTAGGAACCATTCATTCTCCTCTCCTCTACTCGTACACATGCCTTACACTCTTGATAAAAACTTTTCATTGCTTCCAGCAGCTGAACTCCCACATCATATATTCTTAACGTCTTCTACAGAGCATCTCTATCAACCCTATCATATGCCTTCTCAAGATCCATAAATGCCACATACAAATACATCTGTTTTTCAAAGTATTTCTCACATACATTCTTCAAAGCAAACACTTGATCCACACTTCCTCAACACTTCTGAAACTATACGGTTCATTCCCAATCTGATGCTCCGTACATGCCTTCACCCTCTCAATCAATACCCTCGCACACAATTTACCAAGTACACTCAACAAAAACCTATGCCTCTGTAGTTTGAGCACTTACCTTTATCCCCTTTGCCTAATACGATGGCACTCTACATGCATTCCGCTGATCCTCAAGCACTTCACCTTGATCCATACATACACTGAATATTCTAACCAACCAATTAACAACACAGTCATCCCCTTTCTTAATATATTCAAATGCAATACCATCCACTCCCGCCGCCTTGCCGGATTTCATCTTCCGCAAGGCTTGCACCACCTCTTGTCTTTTCACCAAACTTCTCTCCATAACTCCCTCACTTTGCATACCACCTCGATCAAACCTCCAACATCCGCCACTCTATCATCAAATACATTTAACAATCCTTCAGAATACTCCCCCAATCTCCTCCTCACTTCATCATTACCTGTCATCACTTCCTCTTTTGCCCCCTTCACCGATATTCCAATTTTTTCCTCTCATCTTTCGCACATTATTCACCGCCTTCCAAAATATCTTTCATTCTCCATAAAGTTCAATGATACTCTCTCACACCAACTCTTAATTGTTCTCTTCTTCATCCTCTGTACCTCCCTCTTGACCTCCTGTCGCATTCTCTTTTCCATCTCCCAATCATTTGCACATCTTCCCTGTAAGTACCGCCCAAACGCCTCTCTTTTCTCTTTCACTGGCAACTTTACATCATCCCACCACTCACTACTCTTTCTAATATGCCTACTTCCCACCTTTCTCATGCCATATGTATCTCTTACACATGCCGTCACTGCATCTCTAAATACATCCCATTCCTCATCCACTCCCCTCACTTCATCTAGTGTGTGTGTGTGTTAAACCATTTACCACTATACCCATCAGAAACAGCATGGGATGCACGGTTGAGAAATTCTGGGGTGCAGTAGACAAGTACCTACACAGTACACTAGACCAGCCAGGATTTAGGGCAATGTGGGCCTGAGGGCTGCGGCTTCCATCAGCTTGGTCGAGTAACGACCCAACCCTATAGCCTGGACCCAGGCCGGCCTGTGGGGGGTGAAGACCCCCAATTTAATCGAACCCGGGAGAATTTGTGTAACAGCCAGGCAGCCTAACCCCCAGGCCACGATGAGCTTAAGACAGCGTCTCCTCCGTAACCAACTGGCTGGCTGGCTGGCTGGTTCAGGGATTTCGCTGATGCGGGCGGGCAGTTAAGCTACCTAGCTGCCACAGAGATGGGCCCGAGTTCTATTCTCAGGTATAGTGGGGAAATTGTTTACTTCAAATATCATGTGTATACTGGATGGTTTAGCCTTATTATATCTACTATCCTTGACAGCCGTTTCCCGCGTCAGCGACGTAGCACCAGGAAACAGACGAAGACCCAACTACTCATATACACATATATATACTCATATACACATATATATACACACTTGCATATACTTGCCATACTTGCTTCCCTTCATCAATTGCTAGCGCCACCCCGCTCTACAGGAAACAGCATCGCCACCACCTGCGTCAGCAGGATAGCGCCAGGAAACACGAAGAAAGGCCACATCCGGTCACATCCATACACGAGCAGTCATGTGTAATACACTGACAACACAGCTCCCTATCCACATCCAGGCCCCACAGACCTTTCCATGGTTTACCCAAGACGTTTCACATGACCTGATTCAGTTCACAGACAGCACAACGACCCCGGTATACCACATCGTTCTAATTCTCTATTCCTTGCACGCCTTTCACCCTCCTGCATGTTCAGGCCCCGATCACTCGAAATCTTTTTTACTCCATCCTTTCACCTCCAATTTGGTCTCTCCGTTCTCCTTGTTCCTTTCATTTCTGACATATATGTCCTCTTCGTCATCCTTTCCTCACTCATTCTCCCTATAAGTCCAAACCATTTCAACACACCCTCTCCTTCTCTCATAACCACACTCTTCTGATTACCACACATCTCTCCAACCATTACATTACTTACTCGATCAAACCACCTCACACCACATATTGTCCTCAAACATCTTATTCCAACATATCCATCCTCCTCCGTACAACCCTATCTATAGCCTATGCCTCGCAACCATATATTATTGTTGGAACCACTATTCCTTCAAACATCCCATTTTTGCTCTCCGAGATAAAGTTCTCTCCTTCCACACATTCTTGATCGCTCCTAGAACCTTCACCCCCTCCCCAACCCTATGACTCACTTCGGCTTCCATGATCCATTCGCTACCAGGTCCACTCCCGGATATCTAGAACACTTCACTTCCTCCAATTTTCAACATAGGACATAAATGCCTCCGCAAAGCGACTGATGAAGACAAGGATATCAGTCTGATAATATACCACAACAATACGAAAACATGTTCGCTCGTAATGAACAACAATATGGTAGGTCGCTCTGGAAGTTGGAACCGTACCCATGTGGTATATAAGGACCGATGTAATATTGGGGACTGTCAACGTGAGCTCACCACATAAACTACATTGGACATACAACCTGCACCCTGAGTCGCCGCCTCTCGCTCCACTTACATGAAGGTGGAATGAACAACATCATGAACAACAGCATGGAACGAGACTAACGAGGGAGATTATAGTGAATAACATCAAAATCATTCCTAGTTGCTAGTGATCGGAGAAGACTACAGATATTGAAAGCGATTCACATTAGAGAGAAAGCACCTGTCATCAACATCCACACAAACATGACCACCACCATACAGCTCTTTGATGGTTCGCCAATAGGACGTACACCTAATGACGTTTTAGGACAGATGGGACACGTCACTGACCCGTCACAAGCTAACGAATCCACTATTTCTGGACAGCATGAACGCGGCGCTGACCGACCCACCTGGTCCTGGGTTACGAAGGTCAGAGAGAATCAGACGAGCCCAACCTGACCTCAACTCTACACCCGGATAACAGTCTTGCTTGGCCCAACTTAGTGTATTCAGCAATGGGCTTTCTATATTCCTACCTCGTTTAATGTTTTTCTTCTATGTTTCCTCAACTGTAAGTTTTTCTTTATTTCTGTTTCCAATTTTGTATTTAGGTTGTAACTCATACTACCTTGCATGATGTTGTTAATGTGTTTCCATATTTTGTATTTAGCTTGTAACTCATACTACCTTGCATGATGTTGTTAATGTGTTCCGCTTTTAGTGTTTTCCCTTACTGTTATGTTCTATGTACTGTGTGTTTCCCGAGTGTTTTATATATTCTGTTTACGTTTAACATATCATATCCAAGTTTTGTGAAGCAGTTCTTTTCTCTTTTTTGTAGATTCCTCATGATGCCTCTCCAAGGCGAAAGCTTGAGTGAAATAAAAAGAAAACTTTGAACAACGATATTGAGCACTCACCTGATGGTTGAATGATACTAAGAAAATTAGAGATTATAAGGAAAAAGATTAATGACTTCGATATGATGTCGTATTCAGTTTATATATATATATATATATATATATATATATATATATATATATATATATATATATTTTTTTTTTTTTTTTTTTTTTTTTTTTTTTTTTTTTTATACTTTGTCGCTGTCTCCCGCGTTTGCGAGGTAGCGCAAGGAAACAGACGAAAGAAATGGCCCAACCCACCCCCATACACATGTATATACATACGTCCACACACGCAAATATACATACCTACACAGCTTTCCATGGTTTACCCCAGACGCTTCACATGCCCTGATTCAATCCACTGACAGCACGTCAACCCCGGTATACCACATCGATCCAATTCACTCTATTCCCTGCCCTCCTTTCACCCTCCCGCATGTTCAGGCCCCGACCACACAAAATCCCCCTCACTCCATCTTTCCACCTCCAATTTGGTCTCCCACTTCTCCTCGTTCCCTCCACCTCCGACACATATATCCTCTTGGTCAATCCCTCCTCACTCACTCTCTCCATGCGCCCATGCGTTCCAATTCACTCTATTCCTTGCACGCCTTTCACCCTCCTGCATGTTCAGGCCCCGATCACACAAAATCTTTTTCACTCCATCTTTCCACCTCCAATTTGGTCTCCCTCTTCTCCTCGTTCCCTCCACCTCTGACACATATATCCTCTTGGTCAATCTTTCCCCACTCATTCTCTCCATGTGACCAAACCACTTCAAAACACCCTCTTCTGCTCCTTCAACCACACTCTTTTTATTTCCACACATCTCTCTCACCCTTACATTACTTACTCGATCAAACCACCTCACACCACATATTGTCCTCAAACATCTCATTTCCAGCACATCCACCCTCCTGCGCACAACTCTATCCATAGCCCACGCCTCGCAACCATACAACATTATTGGAACCACTATTCCTTTAAACATACCCATTTTTGCTTTCCGAGATAATGTTCTCGACTTCCAAACATTCTTCAAGGCTCCCAGAATTTTCGCCCCCTCCCCCACCCTATGATTCCACTTCCGCTTCCATGGTTCCATCCGCTGCCAGATCCACTCCCAGATATCTAAAACACTTCACTTCCTCCAGCTTTTCTCCATTCAAACTCACCTCCCAATTGACTTGACCCTCAACCCTACTGTACCTAATAACCTTGCTCTTATTCACATTTACTCCATGCAAAGTGTGTGGGGCCTGGATGTGGAAAGGGAGCTGTGGTTTCGGTGCATTATTACATGACAGCTAGAGACTGAGTGTGAACGAATGGGGCCTTTGGTGTTTTTCCTAGCGCTACCTCGCACACATGAGAGGGGAGGGAGTTGTTATTCCATGTGTGGCGAGGTGGCGATGGGAACAAATAAAGGCAGACAGTATGAATTATGTACATGTGTATATATGTATATGTCTGTGTGTGTATATATATGTGTACATTGAGATGTATAGGTATGTATATATATATATATATATATATATATTTGACAGCACGTCGACCCCGGTATACCACATCGTTCCAATTCACTCTATTCCTTGCACGCCTTTCACCCTCCTGCATGTTCAGGCCCCGATCATACAAAATCTTTTTCACTCCATCTTTCCACCTCCAATTTGGTCTCCCACTTCTCCTCGTTCCCTCCACCTCTGACACATATATCCTCTTGGTCAATCTTTCCCCACTCATTCTCTCCATGTGACCAAACCATTTCAAAACACCCTCTTCTGCTCCTTCAACCACACTCTTTTTATTTCCACACATCTCTCTCACCCTTACATTACTTACTCGATCAAACCACCTCACACCACATATTGTCCTCAAACATCTCATTTCCAGCACATCCACCCTCCTGCGCACAACTCTATCCATAGCCCACGCCTCGCAACCATACAACATTATTGGAACCACTATTCCTTTAAACATACCCATTTTTGCTTTCCGAGATAATGTTCTCGACTTCCAAACATTCTTCAAGGCTCCCAGAATTTTCGCCCCCTCCCCCACCCTATGATTCACTTCCGCTTCCATGGTTCCATCCGCTGCCAGATCCACTCCCAGATATCTAAAACACTTCACTTCCTCCAGCTTTTCTCCATTCAAACTTACCTCCCAATTGACTTGACCCTCAACCCTACCGTACCTAATAACCTTGCTCTTATTCACATTTACTTCATGCAAAGTGTGTGGGGCCTGGATGTGGAAAGGGAGCTGTGGTTTCGGTGCATTATTACATGACAGCTAGAGACTGAGTGTGAACGAATGGGGCCTTTGGTGTTTTTCCTAGCGCTACCTCGCACACATGAGAGGGGAGGGAGTTGTTATTCCATGTGTGGCGAGGTGGCGATGGGAACAAATAAAGGCAGACAGTATGAATTATGTACATGTGTATATATGTATATGTCTGTGTGTGTATATATATGTGTACATTGAGATGTATAGGTATGTATACTGTGCATGGGTGGACATGTATGTATATGCATGTGTATGTGGGCGGGTTGGGCCATTCTTTCGTCTGTTTCCTTGCGCTACCTAGCTATCGCGGGAGACAGCGACAAAGCAAAATAAATAAAAAAAAAAATATATATATATATATATATATATATATATATATATATATATATATATATATATATATATATATATATATACATACTGAAAAAGTTTTTATCGAGGATGTAAGGCATGTGTACGTGCAGGAAAAGAGGAAAGTGATTGGTTCTCAGTGAATGTAGGTTTGCGGCTGATGTGTGTGACGTCTCTATGGTTGTTTAATTTTTTATGGATGGGGTTGTTAGGTAGGTGAATGCAAGAGTTTTGGAAAGAGGGGCAAGTATGCAGTTTGTTGTGGATGAGAGAGCTTGGGAAGTGAGTCAGTTGTTGTTCGCTGATGATACAGTGCTGGTGGCTGATTCGGGTGAGAAACTGCAGAAGCTGGTGACTGAGTTTGGTAAAGTGTGAGAAAGAAGAAAGCTGAGAGTAAATGTGAAAAAGAGTAAGGTTATTAAGTACAGTAGGGTTGAGGGACAAGTTTATTGGGAGGTAGGTTTGAATGGAGAAAAACTGGAGAATGTGAAGTGTTTTAGATATCTGGGAGTGGATTTGGCAGCGGATGGAACCAAGGAAGCGGAAGTGAATCATAGGGTGGGGGAGGGGGCGAAAGTTCTGGGAGCATTGAAAAATGTGTGGAAGTCGAGAATGTTATCTTGGAAAGCAAAAATGAGTATGTTTGAAGGAATAGTGGTTGTAACAATGGTATTTGGTTGCGAGGCGGGGGCTATTGATACAGTTGTGCGGAGGAGGGTGGATGTGCTGGAAATGAGATGTTTGAGGACAATATGTGGTGTGAGGTGGTTTGATCGAGTAAGTAAGGAAAGGGTAAGAGAGATGTGTGGTAGTAAAAAGAGTGTGGTTGAGAGAGCAGAAGAGCGTGTTTTAAAATGGTTTGGTCACATGGAGAGAATGAGTGAGGAAAGATTGACCAAGAGGATATATGTGTCAGAGGTGGAGGGAATGAGGAGAAATGGGAGACCAAATTGGAGGTGGAAAAATGAAGTGAAAAAGATTTTGAGTGATCGGGGCCTGAACATGCAAGAATGTGAAAGGCGTGCAAGGAACAGAGTGAAATGGAACGATGTGGTATACCGGGGTCGACGTGCTGTCAATGGATTGAACCAGGGCATGTGAAGCGTCTGGGGTAAGCCATGGAAAGTTTTGTGGGCCCTGGATGTGGAAAGGGAGCTGTAGTTTCGGTGCATTACACATGACAGCTAGAGACTGAGTGTGAACGAATGTGGCCTTTGTTGTCTTTCCCTTGCGATACCTCGCGCACATGCGGGGGGAGGGGGTTTTTCATTTCATGTGTGGCGGGGTGGCGATGGGAATGAATAAGGGCAGAAGGTATGAATTATGTACATGTGTATATATGTATATGACTGTGTGTGTATATATATATGTATACGTTGAGATGTACAGGTATGTATATATGCGTGTGTGGACGTGCATGTGGGTAGGTTGGGCCATTCTTTCGTCAGTTTCCTTGAGCTACCTCGCTGACGCGGGAGACAGCGACAAAGTATAATAAAAAAAAAAAAATATATATATATATATATATATATATATATATATATATATATATATATATATATATATATATATATATATATATATCCCTGAGGATAGGGGAGAAAGAATACATCTCACGTATTCCCTGCGTGTCGTAGAAGGCGACTAAAAGGGAAGGGAGCGGGGGACTGGAAATCCTCCCCTCTCGTTTTTTTTTAATTTTCCAAAAGAAGGAACAGAGAAGGGGGCCAGGTGAGGATATTCCCTCAAAGGCCCAGTCCTCTGTTCTTAACGCTACCTCGCTATCGCGGGAAATGGCGAATAGTATGAAAAAAAAAAAAAAAAAAAAAAAATATATATATATATATATATATATATATATATATATATATGATTAATCAACACTGATTACCATGGAGGCCCATAATCCACAGTTTAAGCAAACCCTCTTAATGAGAACATTAATGACCCAACTAGACCAGTGTACTGCCAAGCATACTGTGACCACTCATTTCCTGTAAGCTAAGGAAAAGCCGCGAATATTCTTACTTTCAACATATTATTCTAAAAATGGGTGTAGAAATAATACTGCATGCATCTTAACATACCTGCTAGTAATAACTAACACTAATTCACAAGTGTAAGGGAAAATAAGCTAATGCGCTTAAACACTTCGAAACAATCAGTACACTGTAATTCCTGCCGCACAGCATAATACTGACTAGAGGCTCTGCTTAATCTCTGGCGTTTAAAGGTCATTAAGAGGAGCATCAACTGGTTACATGTCTTTCCGGGCAAGTTGGTCTGTACGTGCACGGGGATCCGGGCGTGCGGCAGTCCTCGCCCAGCGACGGCCTAACGTTCCCTAAGCTAAGTTGCCCTGTACGTGCACTATTTACATGGAGCGCGGAACGCCCAGTGTGTTCTTGGTACAGCTCACTGTTTCCGGTAACTGACATGCACATGTTGGCGTACGGCCCGTACCGTTGACACTTGGCCCCTATTGTTGTCCTGTTGCAATTGAAGTCATCATTTTCTCTGTATCATCGGTTCGTTACCCTTACAGGGGACGAATCTTGCACACTGTATAAAGACATCCTGCGTAACACAGCGAGGTATGGCTGACCGGGATTCTTGGTAGATATTAGCCGATATACCCCAAAGGCTGGGTAGACCATCTCCAAGGTGGCTGGATGCTCACTATCCGCCTCGCCTCTGCCGTATGTACTCTAGGATGCCATCTGTTGTCTTCCATTGGCAATCACGTCAATTTCCTTAGTTAACTGATCCATTAATTAATTTTTTCACTTTTCCACATCTGATACATTTTCGTCAACATCAATATTCTTATAATTGAATATTCTATTCACTACTAACTAATCAATTTAGCAAGAATATCATTAACGAGTAATCTCTCGATACGTAAGACGTGGTGGTTCATAACCCTGACGACATACGCCGCATTGTCAACGTAATGTTTACATACACACACACACACACACACACACACACACACGCAAACGAGCTTCATATCTTCTAGCCTGCTCCGTCCTGTTATATATATATATATATATATATATATATATATATATATATATATATATATATATATATATATATATATATATTTTTTTTTTTTTCTTCTTTGTCGCTGTCTCCCGCGTTTGCGAGGTAGCGCAAGGAAACAGACGAAAGAAATGGCCCAACCCACCCCCATACACATGTATATACATACGTCCACACACGCAAATATACATACCTACACAGCTTTCCATGGTTTACCCCAGACGCTTCACATGCCTTGATTCAATCCACTGACAGCACGTCAACCCCGGTATACCACATCGCTCCAATTCACTCTATTCCTTGCCCTCCTTTCACCCTCCTGCATGTTCAGGCCCCGATCACACAAAATCTTTTTCACTCCATCTTTCCACCTCCAATTTGGTCTCCCTCTTCTCCTCGTTCCCTCCACCTCCGACACATATATCCTCTTGGTCAATCTTTCCTCACTCATTCTCTCCATGTGCCCAAACCATTTCAAAACACCCTCTTCTGCTCTCTCAACCACGCTCTTTTTATTTCCACACATCTCTCTTACCCTTACGTTACTTACTCGATCAAACCACCTCACACCACACATTGTCCTCAAACATCTCATTTCCAGCACATCCATCCTCCTGCGCACCACTCTATCCATAGCCCACGCCTCGCAACCATACAACATTGTTGGAACCACTATTCCTTCAAACATACCCATTTTTGCTTTCCGAGATAATGTTCTCGACTTCCACACATTCTTCAAGGCTCCCAGAATTTTCGCCCCCTCCTCCATCCTATGATCCACTTCCGCTTCCATGGTTCCATCCGCTGCCAGATCCACTCCCAGATATCTAAAACACTTTACTTCCTCCAGTTTTTCTCCATTCAAACTCACCTCCCAATTGACTTGACCCTCAACCCTACTGTACCTAATAACCTTGCTCTTATTCACATTTACTCTTAACTTTCTTCTTTCACACACTTTACCAAACTCAGTCACCAGCTTCTGCAGTTTCTCACATGAATCAGCCACCAGCGCTGTATCATCAGCGAACAACAACTGACTCACTTCCCAAGCTCTCTCATCCCCAACAGACTTCATACTTGCCCCTCTTTCCAAAACTCTTGCATTCACCTCCCTAACAACCCCATCCATAAACAAATTAAACAACCATGGAGACATCACACACCCCTGCCGCAAACCTACATTCACTGAGAACCAATCACTTTCCTCTCTTCCTACACGTACACATGCCTTACATCCTCGATAAAAACTTTTCACTGCTTCTAACAACTTGCCTCCCACACCATATATATATATATATATATATATATATATATATATATATATATATATATATATATATATATATATATATATATATATACAGAAATTATATTAAAAAACTGACACTTTACCAGACTGGTGGATCTTAGTGCCGTACTACATCTACTACAACAGGGTTCGACACCCAGGGGGGCTGGTCCCGTCCCCTGGTACGCGCACTCCAGCCGAACTCGTTTAACTCATCTCATCCAAGTTGATGATCAACAAGTTCTTCTAACTTGTTTATACCAGCAGACTGGCACAAGGCTCACACTGCAGTGGAGGCACACCTTCCTGGAGGCCTTCTCTATGTGGCGTCTGGGAGAGACATGTGCCCTACCTTACCCACCACAACCCATGGCTGGAGTACACCCTACTCCACCACAACCCATGGCTGGAGTACACCCTACTCCACCACAACCCATGGCTGGAGTACACCCTACTCCACCACAGCCCATGGCTGGAGTACACCCTACTCCACCACAACCCATAGCTGAAGTACACCCTACTCCACCACAACCCATAGCTGGAGTACACCCTACTCCACCACAACCCATGGCTGGAGTACACTCTACTCCACCACAACCCATGGCTGGAGTACACCCTACTCCACCACAACCCATGGCTGGAGTACACTCTACTCCACCACAACCCATGGCTGGTGTATATGCAATGTGTTACCGTACCGTCACCGTGGAGACACTGCTCACACAGCCTAGGTAACTCACCCATGGGTAAGGTGTAACGCACCATAACAACCCGGTTATAAAGAACAGTTTTTCATCCTTTGGAACATCAGGGTCACGTTGTTCAGACCGACCCGTGTATGACGTTAAAGGTGAACCTTGTGTGTGAGGACCAAAGACAGGCCATCATCAGCCACGGGTGGGAACAAGGTGTTACGTGGTAACACTGAGATGGTAGGTGTGGTATAAGAGGCAGGCAGTAACATCATTAGTAACACCTACCACTAATGACAGTAACCCAGGGTTGTGGTGTCACCAGTACAGTAACACAACCACTAGTGACAGTAACCCAGGGTTGTGTGGTGTCACCAGTACAGTAACACTACCACTAGTGACAGTAACCCAAGGTTGTGATGTCACCAGTACAGTAACACTACCACTAGTGACAGTAACCCAGGGTTGTGGTATAATGGTCACCAGTTTGATCAGTGTCAGGCAGGTTAGGTCTCCCATGATGATGTGTCGACTTCATTACAGCTTGACCCACACATCTCCACCAGCCCTCCTCCTCCGCCACACACTACTCCACCGCCGCCAGCACCGTCAGCCACTACACCGTCAGCTTTACAGCCTCGCCAACAAGAAGCTGACCATATTTTCTCTCACTGTACTACAAACCCACTTTATCATGTTAACCTGGACAACACTGTACAGCACACACACACACACACACACACACACACACACACACACACTCAGGGTGTTCATGTCGCCAGTTTGTGTTACCTGTCTTCACCGTGCCTCACTCCACAGGAGTCCATTATTTCCCTACTGTACTAGAAGTAGCGCAGCCTTAGTCTGCGGGAGCCTTTGGAAATAAGGCGTTGGTTACCACCAGGAGCCTTTGAAAGGAGGAGGACCTGCGGTAATTATGAATATAATGCACACTGGAGTAATTACTGTCATGTTACAAGTCACGTTAGGAAACATGAGTGGGGGCAGACTTCCCCCAGGTGAACCCCAGACGGTGGCCAGACCAGCTCTCCCAGGCCAGGCAGCTCCTGCCTGCCGTAGCATCCACGACACACCCGCACCTCTCACGTGGTCACCTTCCTCATACGAGCACCACCGTGGCAGGCCAGTCATCTCTTGACACTACTACTCACTCCTCAACCACCTACATCACACCACACACACACCAACCTACCTTACCTTACCAGCTGGCAAAACCCAGCACTCTCTCAGCTACACCCAGCACTCTGTCAGCTACACCCAGCACTCTGTCAGCTACACCCAGCAGTCTGTTAGCTACACCCAGCAGTCTGTCAACTACACCTACGGGTCTGTCAGCTACACCCAAGAGTTATTCAGCTACACCCAGGAGTCTGTCAGCTACAGCCACGAGTCTGTTAGCTACACCCAGGAATCTGTCAGGTACACTCAGGAATCTGTCAGCTCCACCCAGGAGTCATTCAGGTACACCCAGGAATCAGTCAGCTACACCCAGGAGTGAGGTGTCGTGTATGCCGGAGGTACCAGGAGAGTGCACCATACAAGCCAGGTGCCCCCGTGCAGAGTGGAGAGCATTACTCACTGTACAGCAAGACAGAGAGTGTTGTACAATACAGTAAACCAGAGGAAGAGCCAGGGTTTCCACACACAGGGGCACCATCATCAAGGGTTATAGCTGGGGATGGAGGGCCTGGGGTGGTGGCATTCCTCCCTCAGGACAACATCCTGGTCCAGTCCCGTCCTGCAGGAGTAGCAAGGACAACACAGATACCAGTCCTACATCAAGCACACACAGGAGGAAGGCAGAGACGCCCGCGATCACTTGACATCACTCTCAGTGTCTGAACAGAAACCTGATATTAGGTCGATAATCTTGGCAAGCACAATGACAATGCACCTGGTCGAGACTCTTGACACAAACACTACACACACATTCTGGCAGAACTAACATTCCACACGGACACAGTGAACAACACACACATGTGTAGCCCACCTACAGGATCTGGTATGAAAGTGGCCACCTACCACTACACTAGACATACCAGACACTACAATACCCCGGTACCCACTGCCCTCCTGTACACAACATATGCTCTCTCTAACCTGTGTGAGAGAGAGAGAGAGAGAGAGAGAGAGAGAGAGAGAGAGAGAGAGAGAGAGAGAGAGAGAGAGAGAGAGAGAGAGAGAGAATGAGGACAGCTGCTTCAAGGGAGAATCATTCACACAAGTTGTGGTGTCGACCAATGATCATCGCTGCTGGACAAGAGACGTCACCCAGTACTGTGTAGATGTGTCACCTGTGGTGGTGGTGGTGTGCAGGTCATGACGCGGGAGGAACCTACTCCTCGCCACACCCGCTCTCTGCCTCACATACCGTCAAGCTTAACCAGGCCTTCCCCTCGAGACCCCGCCGCCCTCCTTCCTCTGGGTCAAGCTTGACTCACGTTAAAATAAATAGGCTGTTTACTTGGCACTGACCTCATGACACACTTGGCCCGCTGCTTCAACCTCCACGTTTGAAGGTGTAGCAAAGGAGGAGGTGATGAGTGGCACTCCATACCTGAGGTGCACCCACGGTGGCTGGTGAGGACCTGCTACCACATGACTCACCCTGGAACCAGTCATGACCTGACGGAACCAGTGGTAAGGGTCATCTTCAACGTAACGACTGTAAGCTTACGATCAGACTTAACTTGATCTTTATACTTAACTCGTCCTTACTGGCTGACGGGGTCGAGACAGTTAGGACGATAATAAGATATAAGATTATGAAGATTAAGTCCTTATGTGTCATAAACACCTCTTATCTCTCGTCCCATTATGAAGGCACACGATACACGAGTCATGCTGTTCCATCTAACGATCGTCACGTCCACCTCCACTGTCTGTCTACCTGTAATGATCGTCACGTCCACCTCCACTGTCTGTCTACCTGTAATGATCGTCACGTCCACCGTCAACTGTCTGTCTACCTGTAATGATCGTCACGTCCACGTCAACTGTCTGTCTACCTGTAATGATCGTCACGTCCACGTCCACTGTCTGTCTACCTGTAATGATCGTCACCTCCACCTCCACTGTCTGTCTACCTGTAATGACTTTATTACTTGAAGAATTATATATCACCTACCTCAACACTTTATCATCCACCTCAACACTTTATCACCCACCTCAGCACTTTATCACCCACCTCAACACTTTATCACCCACCTCAACACTTTATCACCCACCTCAACACTTTATCATCCACCTCAACACTTTATCACCTACCTCAACACTTTATCACCCACCTCAACACTTTATCACCCACCTCAACACTTTATCATCCACCTCAACACTTTATCACCCACCTCAACACTTTATCATCCACCTCAACACTTTATCACCCACCTCAACACTTTATCATCCACCTCAACACTTTATCACCCACCTCAACACTTTATCACCCACCTCAACACTTTATCACCTACCTCAACACTTTATCACCTACCTCAACACTTTATCACCCACCTCAACACTTTATCACCCACCTCAACACTTTATCACCTACCTCAACACTTTATCACCTACCTCAACACTTTATCACCTACCTCAACACTTTATCACCCACCTCAACACTTTATCACCCACCTCAACACTTTATCACCTACCTCAACACTTTATCATCCTACCTCAACACTTACTTTATCACCCACCTCAACACTTTATCACCTACCTCAACACTTTATCATCCACCTCAACACTTTACTTTATCACCCACCTCAACACTTTATCACCTATCTCAACACTTTATCACCCACCTCAACACTTTATCACCCACCTCAACACTTCATCACCTACCTCAACACTTTATCACCTACCTCAACACTTTATCATCCACCCCAACACTTTATCACCTACCTCAACACTTTATCACCCACCTCAACACTTTATCACCCACCTCAATACTTTATCACCTACCTCAACACTTTATCACCTACCTCAACACTTTATCATCCACCTCAACACTTTATCACCCACCTCAACACTTTATCACCTACCTCAACACTTTATCACCTACCGCAACACTTTATCATCCACCTCAACACTTTATCACCTACCTCAACACTTTATCATCCACCTCAGCACTTTATCACCTACCTCAACACTTTATCACCTACCTCAACACTTTATCACCTACCTCAACACTTTATCACCTACCTCAACACTTTATCACCCACCTCAACACTTTATCACCCACCTCAACACTTTATCACCCACCTCAACACTTTATCACCTACCTCAACACTTTATCATCCACCTCAACACTTTATCACCCACCTCAACACTTTATCACCTACCTCAACACTGTGCCTCGAAGACCATATTGTGGCACTATATCATGACACTACAACGTTACCCAAGTAGTACAAGAGGCTTGACCTACATCAAGGAAGACTGGTACTGTATGGTTATCATCAGCAAAACCTTTCCTAAATCTAAACTGATATTCGCATGAAGAGGTCTGAGTCAGATGGGAACTTTCCACCACCACCATAATGCATTGTTCGCAGTGATACAAGGTGCCACACCGCTCTATTATCATTTCTTCCCTCAGTTAGCAACGACACTTACGTAGTTAGTGCAGAAGACTATATATAACTCGCAGCAATGGAACCCTCTGTACTCAGCTGAAAAATGGGAAGACTTAGTAATATTCTCGATCAATACAGGAACTCACTGTGCGTCCATATTGGGGATTTACAAAATATACAAGAATTCTGTGGAGGCTACAGAACTCACTGTACATCTATAGTGGGTTTTACAAAATACATAAGAAGTCTATGAAAGCTACAGAGAAATATTCACATATAAAGTACCTCATCCTCCCTGGGAGTAGATATTACTGTCTGATAAAACTGATGTCATTTTCCTAATACGAAATGAATGTTTAAAGTCCTATTCCTTGTTGGAGCAGAAGAGAAATGGTTCTTGTTCAACTTCTACAGTCACCCTACAGTAGACCAGGTGACACCAGACACCGATGACAAACTATGAATAAGAATATCAGCTGCTGCAGAAGGCTCATTTACCCTACCGTGTAGAACATGAAGGCAAGGAAAACATTACATTGTGACGAATTACTGTGTTACCTTCTACACGGTGTCAGGTCTCATGCGGAGTGATATCCTCCACGTATAAGATGCTCTTTTGTCATATTTGAAAATCCTTCTTATCTCGCAGCTACGCTCTGACAACTATACCTCTACCGATGACATCCTGCGCCTTAATCATGTGTGAGCAGACTGGACAATCCTACGATGGTTACACCAAGACTGGTTCCCACACAGGACCAATAATTATCATGGTCATGACTTCATGTTTGTAGTTTTAAGAATGATGTTCTCGGCTGACTGTTAAACAATGTTTACAATACAAACATATGTTTCTTCAACACCAGGAAGTTCACACACTCTATGAATGATCAACATCAGGAAGTTCACACACTTTACGAGTGATTAACACCAGGAAGTTCACATACTCTACAAGTGATTAACACCAGGAAGTTCACACACTCTATGAATGATCAACATCAGAAAGTTCACACACTTTACGAGTGGTTAACACCAGGAAGTTCACACACTTTACGAGTGATTAACACCAGGAAGTTCACACACTCTACAGGTGATTAATACCAGAAAGTTCACACACTTTACGAGTGATTAACACCAGGAAGTTCACACACTCTACAGGTGATTAATACCAGGAAGTTCACACACTTTACGAGTGATTAACACCAGGAAGTTCACACACTCTACAGGTGATTAATACCAGAAAGTTCACACACTTTACGAGTGATTAACACCAGGAAGTTCACACACTTTACGAGTGATTAACACCAGGAAGTTCACATACTCTTACGAGTGATTAACACCAGGAAGTTCATACACTCTACAAGTGATTTACACCAACAGACTAAGGAGTGTGGCCAGCAGACAAGAAGCACCTATAATTTGGAACAAATAAAAGAAAGACGCTGTTTCCACCCAGGAGAGAGAGAGACTACACTAAATACAATCATTTTTGAGCGTCTGAACATTTTAAGTGTAGCGGATACGGCGCTGCGCTGGGCACCGAGGAAGGTTTCAGTACGTAGCCGTGCACCCTGATTCATCATGACTGCTACATACACTGACGGGAGGGTACGTACTGGGGGAGGGAAGGTGCACTCCCTCCTTCCCTTCCCTGGGCAGCGACTGTTCATTCCGTGCAGAGATATTTCCTCTCAAATACATATTCATCTATACATTCATTTCATCAGACATGTTGACACCCGGACATATCACAGAGAAACAGTTGGAAATATTTACGTCCAGCAAGTTGATAATTGCGTTTCGAAATTTGTCACCAAATAGCCATTCATTTCCCCCAGAGGAGGACCTGCACACAGCGTGCCTCACCCAGCACTTGGTAACACGATCATGGAGGCCTGTGTCAGGCTAACCTACGTCGGTGGCAAGCTCTCGTAACACATCATTCACCCGTGTGTGTGGCACACCTCACCCCGAGGGTGGCCATGTGATACGCCAGGGAGGCCCGGGCCACTCCTGCAGGGAGACACGTTCATGTATTCTGATACATTCCGTTCCCTCACCCTGTACAGAGGGCGGGGGCGGGAAGGATGGACACTGTGATCGTGCCCTCTGGTTACGTGACTACGTATTGGTGACATATCCAACCCGTAACGCCAACCATCGATCTGGTCTGATATTGACGACATGTTCCACCCGCCTCCACCACCACTCCACCAGCATCAGCACAGCCCACCGCCACACGACCCTCTCTGACCCACTGGCGTTGCTACCTGTTCCCATCCAGAGTCACATCTTTGCTTTCTTGTCTATGTTACGATCTATCCTGGACCTAGCGCCGCGAGTGACAAACTGGTCGTTACCATAAGTGTGTGTGTGTGTGTGTGTGTGTGTGTGACACGTGGGGGGAGGTCTACACCCGTGGAGCCCCAGGTCTTGAACATTCTGTACACATCTTCAACTTGTGTATGTTCTCTACATGATCCAACATTCTAACATTATAAGACACTTTACATGTTATTTTGAACAAGTTTCTAGCTTAGTTTGATGTTAAGTTCTCTGGATGTTCTGTCCTTATATCTCGTGAACAACTGTCCCTTCTCGACGTCAACAACCTCCTCTGAAAACTTCAAGGTTGAGATAATATCACCCCTCACTCTTCTCTCTTCCAAAGTGGGCACAGCCACCCTAGCCTTTCCATGTAATTTACCTCTTCATTCTGGCAATATCTTTGTCGCTCTCATCTGGACGTGCCGAGCGCCTGTGGCTGCATGACCTAGTGATGTGAGTGTCGAGCATCATGGGTGCATGACCTGTTGTCCAGTATCATGGCTACATGAACAGATGACACAAATGTCGAGCAGCGCAGCTGCATGACCTGGTGAGGCAAGTGTCGAGCATCGTGGCTGCATGACCTGGTGAGTCAAGTGTCGAGCATCGTGGCTGCATGACCTGGTGAGGCAAGTGTCGATCATCGTGGCTGCATGACCTGGTGAGTCAAGTGTCGAGCATCGTGGCTGCATGACCTGGTGAGTCAAGTGTCGATCATCGTGGCTGCATGACCTGGTGTGGCAAGTGTCAAGCATCGTGGCTGCATGACCTGGTGAGTCAAGTGTCGATCATCGTGGCTGCATGACCTGGTGAGGTAAGTGTCGATCATCGTGGCTGCATGACCTAGTGAGGCAAGTGTCGATCATCGTGGCTGCATGACCTGGTGTGGCAAGTGTCGAACATCGTGGCTGCATGACCTAGTGAGGCAAGTGTCGAGCATCGTGGCTGCATGACCTAGTGAGGCAAGTGTCGATCATCGTGGCTGCATGACCTAGTGAGGCAAGTGTCGAGCATCGTGGCTGCATGACCTAGTGAGGCAAGTGTCGATCATCGTGGCTGCATGACCTGGTGTGGCAAGTGTCGAGCATCGTGGCTGGATGACCTGGTGTGGCATCATGGCAGTGTGTGGGTACAGTACTGGAGAGGAGGTTATCAACTGCTCATAGCTAACCTATGGCCACACAGCTGACCGACCACAGCTCTGGTGGACACACTCACGTAAGAGGGAACAAGACCGGTCCATCACACGATCTACGTCCGCCACGCCTCTTGTTCCCTGAACCATCATGCCTGCTGGACCATCATGCCTGCTGGACCATCATGCCTGCTGGACCATCATGCCTGTTGGACCATCATGCCTCCCTCACACGCTGGACCATCATGCCTCCCTCACACGCTGGACCATCATGCCTCCCTCACAAGCTGGACCATCATGCCTCCCTCACACGCTGGACCATCATGCCTCCCTCACACGCTGGACCATCATGCCTCCCTCACACGCTGGACCATCATGCCTCCCTCACACGCTGGACCATCATGCCTCCCTCACACGCTGGACCATCATGCCTCCCTCATAAGCTGGACCATCATGCCTCCCTCACACGCTGGACCATCATGCCTCCCTCACACGCTGGACCATCATGCCTCCCTCACACGCTGGACCATCATGCCTCCCTCACACGCTGGACCATCATGCCTCCCTCACACGCTGGACCATCATGCCTCCCTCACAAGCTGGACCATCATGCCTCCCTCACACGCTATACCATCATGCCTCCCTCACACGCTGGACTCTCATGCCTCCCTCACACGCAGGACCATCATGCCTCCCTCACACGCTGGACCATCATGCCTCCCTCACAAGCTGGACCATCATGCCTCCCTCACAAGCTGGACCATCATGCCTCCCTCACAAGCTGGACCATCATGCCTCCCTCACACGCTGGACCATCATGCCTCCCTCACACGCTGGACCATCATGCCTCCCTCACACGCTGGACCATCATGCCTCCCTCACACGCTGGACCATCATGCCTCCCTCACAAGCTGGACCATCATGCCTCCCTCACAAGCTGGACCATCATGCCTCCCTCACACGCTGGACCATCATGCCTCCCTCACACGCAGGACCATCATGCCTCCCTCACACAATGGACCATCATGCCTCCCTCACACGCTGGACCATCATGCCTCCCTCACACGCTGGACCATCATGCCTCCCTCACACGTTGGACCATCATGCCTCCCTCACAAGCTGGACCATCATGCCTCCCTCACAAGCTGGACCATCATGCCTCCCTCACAAGCTGGACCATCATGCCTCCCTCACACGCTGGACCATCATGCCTCCCTCACACGCTGGACCATCATGCCTCCCTCACACGCTGGACCATCATGCCTCCCTCACACGCTGGACCATCATGCCTCCCTCACAAGCTGGACCATCATGCCTCCCTCGTGTGTCACAGATGCTGCAGTCCGTAACCATATACTCCTAATAGCCTATCTTCACTGAGCGAGGAGGAAATCCTACACTACGACCACAACCACAACCATCACCATCACTGCTACTGCCACATGACCACCACCACTTCTACCACAACCACCACCATCACCACTACTACTACCATGACCACCATCACTATCACCACTACCACAACCCCTACAATTTCACCACCACAACCATCACTAACATCACCATTACAACCAACACCACCATCGCATATAATAAAAGTCACCAACACAATCACAATCACCACCACCACAATCAAGGACACCAACTCTACCAGTGCATACATATCCACCACCATCACAACCATCACCACCACCAGTAATACAACCAAGACAACCATTACCAACATCACGATCACAACAACCACCAACAACAATAAGAAAACCACTACTATACACACATACACTACCTCCACCACCACCATCAGACCACAATCATCGACATCACAACCATCATCATCACAACCATCGACATCACAACCATCATCACCACAATCATCGACATCACAACCATCATCATCACAACCATCGACATCACAACCATCATCACCACAATCATCGACATCACAACCATCATCACCACAACCATCGACATCACAACCATCATCACCACAACCATCGACATCACAACCATCATCACCACAACCATCGACATCACAACCATCATCACCACAATCATCGACATCACAACCATCATCACCACAATCATCGACATCACAACCATCATCATCACAACCATCGACATCACAACCATCATCACCACAACCATCGACATCACAACCATCATCACCAAACCTCGATCACAACCACTCACAACCATCGACATCACAACCATCATCACCACAACCATCGACATCACAACCATCATCACCACAACCATCGACATCACAACCATCATCACCACAATCATCGACATCACAACCATCATCACCACAACCATCGACATCACAACCATCATCACCACAACCATCGACATCACAACCATCATCACCACAATCATCGACATCACAACCATCATCATCACAATCATCGACATCACAACCATCATCACCACAACCATCGACATCACAACCATCATCACCACAATCATCGACATCACAACCATCATCATCACAACCATCGACATCACAACCATCATCACCACAACCATCGACATCACAACCATCATCATCACAACCATCGACATCACAACCATCATCACCACAATCATCGACATCACAACCATCATCACCACAACATCGACATCACAACATCATCCACAAATCATCGACATCACAACCATCATCACCACAATCATCGACATCACAACCATCATCATCAACAACATCGACATCACAACCATCATCACCACAACCATCGACATCAACATCATACACAATCATCGACATCAACCATCTCATCACACATCGACATCACAACCATCATCACCACAACCATCGACATCACAACCATCATCACCACAATCATCGACATCACAACCATCATCATCACAACCATCGACATCACAACCATCATCACCACAATCATCGACATCACAACCATCATCACCACAAACCATCGACATCACAACCATCATCACCACAACCATCGACATCACAACCATCATCATCACAATCATCGACATTACAACTATCATCTTCATCACAAGTATCATGATCATGATCATCACCACCACCATCACAAACACTGTCAACACAAACCATCATCATCACAATCATGATCATCATCATCATCATCACAACCATCATCATCACAATCATGATCATGATCATCATCATCACAACCATCAACACCCTCACATTCATCATCCACAAAACCATCAACATTACAATCATCATCACAACCATCTTCACAATCAAAGCCATAACCATCATCATCATCATCATCACCACAACCATCACGAGAACCATCACAACCGTCGTCACTACAACCAACATATTACCAACATCACAATCAACACTATCGTCAACACAACCACCATCACAAGGTTCACCATGATCACCACAAATGCCTTCACCATCATCACCGCCACCAATAACAACACAATCACCAATATGTTATATCCATCATCACTATCACCACAAGCATCACCATCACAACAACAACAACCATCCACCATAAGCATCACCACCACCACCACAGCAACAACAACAACAACAACAACAACCCACCATAAGCATCAACACCACCACCACCACCACAATTCACCATAACCATCACCACCACCACCATCACAACCACCATCACTCACCACAAGCTTCACCACCAACACCACAGCAACAACAACAACCATCCACCATAAGCATCACCACCACCACAATCACAACAACCACCACTCTCCACAAGCATCACCACCACCATCACCATCACAACAACCCCCACTCACCACAAGCATCATCATCACCACCACCACCACCACCACAACAACAACAACAACTCTCCACAAGCATCGCTATCACCATCACAACAACCCCCACTCACCACAAACATCACTACCACCACCATCACAACAACCACCACTCACCAAAAGCATCACCACCACCACTATCACAACAACCACCACTCATCACAACCATCACAACAACCACCACTCACCACAAGCATTACCACCATCACAACCACCACTAACCATAAGCATCACTACCACAACCACTCACTACAGGCATCACCACCACCACAATCACAACAACCACTACTCAGCACAAGTATCACCACCACCATCACAACAACCACCACTCACCATAAGCATTACCACTCACAACCACCACAATCACAACAACTACTACTCATCACAAGCATCACCACAACCACAACAACAACAACCACCACCACTCACCATCACAGCAAATACCACTCACCAAAAGCATCACCATCAACACCGTCACAACAATAACCACTCACCACAGGCATCACCACCACCACCATCATAGCAACCACCACTCACCACAAGCATCAACACCACCACAACAACCACCACTGACCACAAGCATCAACACCACCACAACAACCACCACTCACCACAAGCATCAACACCACCACAACAACCACCACTCACCACAAGCATCACTACCAACACCATCACAACAACCACCACTAACCAAAGGCACCACCACCATCACAACAACCACCACTCGCCAAAAGCATCACCATCACCACCATCACAACAACCACCACTCACCACAGCCATCACCACCATCACAACAACCACCATTCGCCACAAGCATCATCACCATCACAGCAACCACCACTCACCACAACCATCACCACCACCACCATCACATCAACCACCTCCATCACCAACACAATTACCACCATCAGCATCACCACCACAACGACCACCACCACCACAACCATCACCACCATCACAATTATCACCACCATCATCACTACCACAACCACCGCTAACACTACCACCACCAAAACAACCATCATCATCACCATCATCATCACCACCACAATCCTCACCAGCGACAGGTTGGGGTTGTTTTCCCAGGTAATTACAGGAGCGTGTGGACAATGGTGTCACTCAGGCCACACAGCAGCCACGTCTCCAGACACTGACAGATTTATGATGACAGCTGCTCCCCTACCAGCGGTAGGTGGAGCAGGGGGTATGATGACAGCTGCTCCCCTACCAGCGGTAGGTGGAGCAGGGGGTATGATGACAGCTGCTCCCCTACCAACGGTAGGTGGAGCAGGGGGTATGATGACAGCTGCTCCCCTACCAGAGGTAGGTGGAGCAGGGGGTATGATGACAGCTGCTCCCCTACCAACGGTAGGTGGAGCAGGGGGTATGATGACAGCTGCTCCCCTACCAACGGTAGGTGGAGCAGGGGGTATGATGACAGCTGCTCCCCTACCAGCGGTAGGTGGAGCAGGGGGTATGATGACAGCTGCTCCCCTACCAACGGTAGGTGGAGCAGGGGGTATGATGACAGCTGCTCCCCTACCAACGGTAGGTGGAGCAGGGGGTATGATGACAGCTGCTCCCCTACCAACGGTAGGTGGAGCAGGGGGTATGATGACAGCTGCTCCCCTACCAGAGGTAGGTGGAGCAGGGGGTATGATGACAGCTGCTCCCCTACCAACGGTAGGTGGAGCAGGGGGTATGATGACAGCTGCTCCCCTACCAACGGTAGGTGGAGCAGGGGGTATGATGACAGCTGCTCCCCTACCAACGGTAGGTGGAGCAGGGGGTATGATGACAGCTGCTCCCCTACCAACGGTAGGTGGAGCAGGGGGTATGATGACAGCTGCTCCCCTACCAGAGGTAGGTGGAGCAGGGGGTATGATGACAGCTGCTCCCCTACCGGTACTGGGTCTGGCTCCACCTGGCCGGTACTGGGTCTGAACTCACCTGGCCGGTACTGAATGTGGCCCCACCTGGCCGGTACTGGGTCTGGCCCCACCTGGCCGGTACTGGGTCTGGCTCCACCTGGCCGGTACTGGGTCTGGCCCCACCTGGCCGGTACTGGGTCTGAACTCACCTGGCCGGTACTGAATGTGGCCCCCCCTGGCCGGTACTGGGTCTGGCCCCACCTGGCCGGTACTGGGTCTGGCTCCACCTGGCCGGTACTGGGTCTGGCCCCACCTGGCCGGTACTGGGTCTGAACCGACCTGGCCGGTACTGTGTGTGGCCCCACCTGGCCGGTACCGGGTCTGGCCCCACCTGGCCGGTACTGTGTGTGGCCCCACCCACGTTACTTAGATCATCTTGCATCATGTTTAATCGTACACTTCGCTTCAAGGTAATTACATAGCCATCAGAGACATTTATGTTTCCTTCTATAATATAATAATCTTCACTTACAATTGAATTAGTTTTAGTGATGAATTGTACTGTATTTCCAGCTACATTTGCATTACAGTATAATTTCAAACACAGCTATACAATTGACTACAATAGCAACTGCAATGCTATAATATCTTCCTCATATAAGATTCTTACAATGGTACCTACATCACACAAACCGTTACCATACATCTCGCAATCTAACTTAAAATTCGTCAATGTAATCATGTAGGACTACGTCAGCCTTACGTCACACTGGTCGTGAGTGAGCACTTGCCTGCAACACACACACACACACACACACACACACACACACACACACACACTGTACTGTGTGTTGAGCAGCCACATCCTGAGGGTAGACAGTGTGGTTGTGGGAGAAACGGAACAGAAACAAGCCAGACATGGTTGTGGATGGAACGGAACAGACACACGCCAGGCATGGTTGTGGATGGAACGGAACAGACACACGGAAGACATGGTTGTGGATGGAACGGAACAGACACATGCCAGACTTGGTTGTGGGAGGAATGGAACAGACACACGCCAGACATGGTTGTGGAAGGGACATCACACACACACCCTCCTCCTGTATGTCAACACCTGACCCTATCTTTAGGACGTGGTTTCCCTTAAGATACTGCCAAACCCAACCAGGCATCCCTTACATCCAGGCATCCCTTACAACCAGGCATCCCTTACAACCAGGCAACCCTGCCCCAGCTGGACCAGGCAACCCTGCCCTAGCTGGACACACGAGTCTGGTCATCTATGCCAAAGACGCTACAACAAGCGGGACACAACCCAGCCCAGGAAACACACGTCTTACCAGTATATGGACAGCCTTCCTGGCTGAACAACTTCGAAAAAGACTGGAAAATATAATCCATTTTCAAAAAAGTTCCCAAATTGGTATTGTATAGAAGAAGAAGTAGAGAACATTACCATACAGCCCGCGGGGGTACAGCAGAGTGTGTACCCGAGGAACTGAGCTGTAAGGTCACACGCTCACATCAGACAACATTAACTAGACTTTATAACATGTGTCATCAACAACAACAACAACACAATCATCCAGGGAACACCAGCCCCCCACACCAGAGTGTGGCACCTACCACACCGCCAGACACTGTACCTGGTGAATACCATGATGGTATATACCACTCCTTACCTGCTCTCCTGCACCCACCCACACACACACCCACACACACACACACACACACACACACACACACACACACACACACAGTCTGCCATGGAGAAATAAATAAATGAGGCAGAATACCTTGCCACATACAGCAGACAAAACCTACGTTACACACACGTATACGTATAGCCATAACCTCTGCCATGTCAAAACTTCAACTTCCTCTTCTCTCTGAGTAAATTACAAAGAATATAAGGAATCGCTGACAGCAAAAGCTAGAGCAATACCAGAGAGAGAGAGAGAGAGAGAGAGAGAGAGAGAGAGAGAGAGAGAGAGAGAGAGAGAGAGAGAGAGAGAGAGAGCCACAATACAGTTAAAAGAGAGGTGGATTATGGAGGGAGGTGAATGACGGTGAGTTGAGGTGATAAAGTCATTGTTCAGCCCTACGTACACTGAGGAAGATGCCACACGAACCCATCACGTGTGTGAGTAAGTACATCTTACACAACTGGGTCACTTCAGCGGCCACCTGAGGCACATGTTCTCTCCACCAATATATACACAGTCCAGAGTTGTAGGAGGAAAATCCTAGTGTTACGAGAAGACATTTAGTTACTTCACTGGTGTGGAATATTTCTGGTGAACAATCTGTCTCTCTCCCCTAAACACCCCATACTTCTTTCATGTCCACAAACTACACTGAATATCCCTACAATCTTTCCCACAACCATAAATGTTCTCCCACACATAACCACACACCTCTTCATCCAACAACCATAAATGTTCTCCCACACATAACCACACACCTCTTCATCCAACAACCATAAATGTTTCCCCTCACATAACCACACAGCTCTTCATCCAACAACCGTAAATGTTTCCCCTCACATAACCACACAGCTCTTCCTCCGCCAACGTTCATACACCTTCCGTCAACGTTGGAGGTTTGTCTGTGCCTGCACAGCTCAGCCCCAGACCAAGCAGCTTTGTTGCTCCTTTGATGTGTCAGGTGGGAGGAAGTCCTCCTGCCTACCCTAGCCCCCACAACATGGCTGGCTGGTCTGGTATATACTCTACATATTTACTGGGGACATCTTCCTCTGTCTCCACTCGATGGTCCACCAGTTCTCATTACACGCACGAACTAAGTTCAATCATTCGTGCTCAAGATGTGTACAATGTCTGACATCTTTGTACTTATAGTACACTTTGCTTCTGGTTGATGATGATGTTTACATAGACCATATTTGTTATGACCACTATATTGGTTGTGGACCATGCCGTCAGTAAAGTATACACATATGTCCCACTATGATCCACAGTATACCACATATGTCCCACTATGATCCACAGTATACCACATATGTCCCACTGTGATCCACAGTATACCACATATGTCCCACTATGATCCACAGTATACTACATATGTCCCACAGTATACTACATATGTCCCACGATGATCCACAATATACTACATATGTACCACTATGATCCACAGTATACTACATATGTCCCACTATGGTCCACAGTATACTACATATGTCCCACTATGATCCACAATACACTACATATGTCCCACTATGATCCACAATACACTACATATGTCCCACTATGATCCACAATACACTACATATTTTTTTTTTTTTTTTTTTTTTTTTATACTTTGTCGCTGTCTCCCGCGTTTGCGAGGTACCGCAAGAAACAGACGAAAGAAATGGCCCAACCCCCCCCATACACATGTATATACATACGTCCACACACGCAAATATACATACCTACACAGCTTTCCATGGCTTACCCCAGACGCTTCACATGCCTTGATTCAATCCACTGACAGCACGTCAACCCCGGTATACCACATCGCTCCAATTCACTCTATTCCTTGCCCTCCTTTCACCCTCCTGCATGTTCAGGCCCCGATCACACAAAATCTTTTTCACTCCATCTTTCCACCTCCAATTTGGTCTCCCTCTTCTCCTTGTTCCCTCCACCTCCGACACATATATCCTCTTGGTCAATCTTTCCTCACTCATCCTCTCCATGTGCCCAAACCACTTCAAAACACCCTCTTCTGCTCTCTCAACCACGCTCTTTTTATTTCCACACCTCTCTCTTACCCTTACGTTACTCACTCGATCAAACCACCTCACACCACACATTGTCCTCAAACATCTCATTTCCAGCACATCCATCCTCCTGCTCACAACTCTATCCATAGCCCACGCCTCGCAAACATACAACACTGTTGGAACCACTATTCCTTCAAACATACCCATGTCCCACTATAATCCACAATACACTACATATGTCCCACGATGATCCACAATATACTACATATGTCCCACTATGATCCACAGTATACTACATATGTCCCACTATGGTCCACAGTATACTACATATGTCCCACTATGATCCACAATACACTACATATGTCCCACTATGATCCACAATACACTACATATGTCCCACTATAATCCACAATACACTACATATGTCCCACTATGATCCACAATATACTACATATGTCCCACTATGATCCACAGTATACTACATATGTCCCACTATGGTCCACAGTATACTACATATGTCCCACTATGATCCACAGTATACTACATATGTCCCACTATGATCCACAATACACAACATATGTCCCACTATGATCCACAATACACTACATATGGCCCACTATGATCCACAATACACTACATATGTCCCACTATGATCCACAATACACTACATATGTCCCACTATGATCCACAATACACTACATATGTCCCACTATGATCCACAATACACTACATATGTTCCACTATGATCCACAATACACTACATATGTCCCACTATGATCCACAATACACTACATATGTCCCACTATGATCCACAATACACTACATATGTCCCACTATAATCCACAATACACTACATATGTCCCACTATGATCCACAATACACTACAAATGTCCCACTATGATCCACAGTATACTACATATGTCCCACTATGATCCACAGTATACTACATATGTCCCACTATGATCCACAGTATACTACATATGTCCCACTATGATCCACAATATACTACGTATGTCCCACTATGATCCACAGTTTACGTCCTCACTGACATCAGTTGTTCTCAGCAGTTTACATGGTTCACGGGTGACTATAGGTTGGTAAGGATCTCTATTCATATCAATAATCAACATTATCGCCCAATTTGAACGATGATGTTAACATACAATGCCAAACACAGCCTAAGGCCACAGTGATAACACCTTTCACAAACACTACGGAAACTTCCGCAACACCCTGTATGACCCATAAACACCCATAACCTTCCACAAACAAACAACAGTTCCCACAAACATCCAACATCTTCCACAAACAACCAAGAGTTCCCACAAACACCCATTACCTCCCACAAACAACCAATAGTTCCCACAAACACCCATAACCTCCCACAAACAACCAATAGTTCCCACAAACACCCATAACCCCCACAAACAAACAACAGTTCCCACAAACACCCATAACCTCCCACAAACAACCAATAGTTCCCACAAACACCCATAACCTCCCACAAACAACCAATAGTTCCCACAAACACCCATAACCCCCACAAACAACCAACAGTTCCCACAAACACCCATAACCTCCCACAAACAACCAATAGTTCCCACAAACACCCATAACCCCCACAAACAAACAACAGTTCCCACAAACACCCATAACCCCCAACAAACAACCAACAGTTCCCACAAACACCCATACCCTCCCACAAACAAACAACAGTTCCCACAAACACCCATAACCCCCAACAAACAACCAACAGTTCCCACAAACACCCATAACCTCCCACAAACAACCAACAGTTCCCACAAACACCCATACCCTCCCACAAACAACCAACAGTTCCCACAAACACCCATAACCCCCAACAAACAACCAACAGTTCCCACAAACACCCATAACCCCCAACAAACAACCAACAGTTCCCACAAACACCCATAACCTCCCACAAACAACCAACAGTTCCCACAAACACCCATACCCTCCCACAAACAACCAACAGTTCCCACAAACACCCATAACCCCCAACAAACAACCAACAGTTCCCACAAACACCCATAACCTCCCACAAACAAACAACAGTTCCCACAAACACCATCACGTAACGAAACACAAAAAGCAAAGATTACTACAATAACCATGGCATACTTCCCAACTGCAGATACACCAGCCCACAACACCTTCACCTCCCTCCCTGTCTCACAACACCTCCCTCCCTGCCCCACAACACCTCCCTCTCTGCCTCACAACACCTCCCTACACCAGCCTCACAACACCTCCCTCCCTGCCTCACAACACCTCCCTCCCTGCCTCACAACACCTCCCTACACCAGCCCCACAACACCTCCCTCCCTGCCTCACAACACCTCCCTACACCAGCCCCACAACACCTCCCTGCAGTTTTGGGTATCTTTCTTGGGGAAGAAGATTCGTTCGTTACAACCTTATCATAAGGCCTATTTTCATGGTTAATATGAATCTGGGGTTGAAATATTGTGTAAGAACCATAAAGTCCTGTAGTTAAGCCTTAAAACCACTCCCTGAACAGCGCCACGACACCGCTCTACGCTAGACGTACGACACCTCCATAACATACATTCTCTTCTCCAACGACCCAACACCTCTACACACATACTATACCTTCAGCAAACAACACTGTACTTCCCTAAACATGTGACATATCATTAACATTTTCCATGTCAACAAACACGTAACACCTCCCACAAACGGTCATGACACTCGCACCTACAGGAGCGAGACTGGAGCAAGGGCACACCTGGCGGGAGGCGTGCAAGACGAGGGTAATGTGCCACACCGATGTATTGCTTCATTTCCCGGGCCAGTATGACGTCCTCGGCGGGAGGGCGACATATGTGCTTCCCGCCACAAGGTGGACCAGCCGCTTGTATTTGCAGGTAACAATGGTTCTTGTGGCGGAGGGGATAGCATTGTCTGAGTGGGAAGGAGACGGCAGGTGGCAGGTAATATTTCTCGTGTGCACCGCCAGCCACCGCAGACCCGCGCGCACTCTCCCTACATACATCATACACCTTACACCACCCTACACCTACAACACCCAGGCCGACTCTACACCACACAACCCACCCGGGACACATATCACACTTGGTGTACACTCACGAGAGGCTACAGTATCAGTACTGGCGTGCACTGCAGCCTGGCCTGCAGGAGCAAGAGGAACGGGAACTTTGGTGATGACACTCCGGGCCTGGCAGATGACACCACCGTGCCTGAGTGTGGCCAGACTCCTACACCAGACAACAGTAAACATGACACACACACACACAGTGATCAAGGTGTCTGTATCGCACGTTAGGCCAAAATATGCTTCACCAGTTCGGTTACCGCACTCACATAAGCCTTAAGACATAGAAGACCTGGAGGTGGGGCAACAAGACCTGGAGGTGGGGCAACAAGACCTGGAGGTGGGGCAACAAGACCTGGTACGGAATCAAGGCAGTTGAAGTACAGGGAAAGACAAGAAGCCTTAAATTGGCCCAACATGGAAAATAGAAGAGTTAGGGGTGACCTGATCAAACCTTTCAGACGAATGACGTAGACAGTTTTTGTAAAGTGGGAGGAATAGAAGAACCTGAGACTAATAGATGAAATAAAACAAGAAACATTAGAGATGATGTCAAGATGAAGTACATGATAATAGTGGTTAATGTATGTACTTGTGTGAGGAGACACTGAATGTGGCACACATCATACACACACGTAGCACGAGGTGTATCATGCTACATCATACACACACGTAGGACGAGGTGTATCATGCTACATCATACACACACGTAGCACGAGGTGTATCATGCTACATCATACACACACGTAGGACGAGGTGTATCATGCTACATCATGGTCACAAGGTGGACCCACACGACTGTAGTACTTCCTCTGAGTACAGTACTCTCTTCCAACACAGTACTGTCTCCTAGTACAGTACTGTCTCCCATCACAGTACTCCCTCCCACCACAGCACAGTACTCCCTCCTAGCACAGTACTCCCTCCCAGCACAGTACTCATTCCCAGCACAGTACTCCTCCCAGCACAGCACTCCTCCCAGCACAGTACTCCTCCCAGCACAGTACTCCTCCCAGCACAGTACTCCCTCCTAGCACAGTACTCCCTCCCAGCACAGTACTCATTCCCAGCACAGTACTCCTCCCAGCACAGTACTCCTCCCAGCACAGTACTCCTCCCAGCACAATACTCCTCCCAGCACAGTACTCCTCCCACCACAATACTCCTCCCACCACAATACTCCTCCCAGCACAGTACTCCTCCCAGCACAGTACTCCTCCCAGCACAGTACTCCTCCCACCACAATACTCCTCCCACCACAATACTCCTCCCAGCACAGTACTCCTCCCAGCACAGTACTCCTCCCAGCACAGTACTCCTCCCAGCACAGTACTCCTCCCAGCACAGTACTCCTCCAAGCACAGTACTCCTCCCAGCACAATACTCCTCCCAGCACAGTACTCCTCCCAGCACAGTACTCCTCCCAGCACAGTACTCCTCCCAGCACAATACTCCTCCCAGCACAGTACTCCTCCCACCACAATACTCCTCCCAGCACAGTACTCCTCCCACCACAATACTCCTCCCAGCACAGTACTCCTCCCAGCACAGTACTCCTCCCACCACAATACTCCTCCCACCACAATACTCCTCCCACAACAATACTCCTCCCAGCACAGTACTCCTCCCAGCACAGTACTCCTCCCAGCACAGTACTCCTCCCAGCACAGTACTCCTCTCAGCACAGTACTCCTCCCAGCACAGTACTCCTCCCAGCACAGTACTCCTCCCAGCACAGTACTCCTCCCACCACAATACTCCTCTCAGCACAGTACTCCTCCCAGCACAGTACTCCTCCCAGCACAGTACTCCTCCCACCACAATACTCCTCTCAGCACAGTACTCCTCCCACCACAATACTCCTCCCAGCACAGTACTCCTCCCAGCACAGTACTCCTCCCAGCACAGTACTCCTCCCACCACAATACTCCTCTCAGCACAGTACTCCTCCCACCACAATACTCCTCCCAGCACAGTACTCCTCCCACCACAATACTCCTCCCAGCACAGTACTCCTCCCAGCACAGTACTCCTCCCAGCACAGTACTCCTCCCACCACAATACTCCTCCCAGCACAGTACTCCTCCCACCACAATACTCCTCCCAGCACAGTACTCCTCCCACCACAATACTCCTCTCAGCACAGTACTCCTCCCACCACAATACTCCTCTCAGCACAGTACTCCTCTCAGCACAGTATTCCTCCCACCACAATACTCCTCCCAGCACAGTACTCCTCCCACCACAATACTCCTCTCAGCACAGTACTCCTCTCAGCACAGTACTCCTCCCACCACAATACTCCTCCCAGCACAGTACTCCTCCCAGCACAGTACTCCTCCCACCACAATACTCCTCCCAGCACAGTACTCCTCCTACCACAATACTCCTCCCAGCACAGTACTCCTCCCAGCACAGTACTCCTCCCAGCACAGTACTCCTCCCACCACAATACTCCTCCCACCACAATACTCCTCTCAGCACAGTACTCCTCCCACCACAATACTCCTCTCAGCACAGTACTCCTCCCAGCACAGTACTCCTCTCAGCACAGTACTCCTCCCACCACAATACTCCTCTCAGCACAGTACTCCTCCAACCACAATACTCCTCTCAGCACAGTACTCCTCCCACCACAATACTCCTCTCAGCACAGTACTCCTCCCAGCACAGTACTCCTCCCACCACAATACTCCTCTCAGCACAGTACTCCTCCCAGCACAGTACTCCTCCCAGCACAGTACTCCTCCCAGCACAGTACTCCTCCCAGCACAGTACTCCTCCCACCACAATACTCCTCCCAGCACAGTACTCCTCCCAGCACAGTACTCCTCCCAGCACAGTACTCCTCCCACCACAATACTCCTCCCAGTACAGTACTCCTCCCAGCACAGTACTCCTCCCAGCACAGTACTCCTCCCAGCACAGTACTCCTCCCAGCACAGTACTCCTCCCAGCACAGTACTCCTCCCAGCACAGTACGTGGAGGTAATCATCAACAGGTAATTATAGTGGTGTCTCACAGCTGATGCGGTCAGCCTAATCGTCTACCACGTCAACCATGAGACACCCATCCAAACCTGTGTCTACCACACAGTCCACCACTCCTACCACTCACTACAGTCCACCACTTCCTGCCCCTCACTACAGTCCACCACCCCTACCACTCACTACAGAACACCACTCCCTGCCACTCACCACAGTCCACAACCCTTACCACTCACTACAGTCCACCATCCCTACCACTCACTACAGTCCACCACCCCTAACACTCACTACAGTACACCACCCCTACCACTCGCTACAGTCCACCATCCCTGCCACTCACTACAGTCCACCATCCCTACCACTCACTACAGTCCACCACCCCTACCACTCACTACAGTCCACCACTCCCTACCACTCACTACAGTCCACCACCCCTACCCCTCACTACAGTAAACCACCCCTACCCCTCACTACAGTCCACCACCCCTACCCCTCACTACAGTCCATCTCCCCTACCAATCACTACAGTCCACCACCCCTACCAATCACTACAGTCCACCATCCCTACCACTCACTATAGTACACCACTCCTACCAATCACTACAGTCCACCACCCCTACCAATCACTACAGTCCACTACCCCTACCAATCACTACAGTCCACCACCCCTACCACTCACTACAGTCCACCACCCCTACCAATCACTACAGTCCATCTCCCCTACCAATCACTACAGTCCACCACCCCTACCACTCACTACAGTCCACCATCCCTACCACTCACTATAGTCCACCACTCCTACCACTCACTACAGTCCACCACCCCTACCAATCACTACACTCCATCTCCCCTACCACTCACTACAGTCCACCACCCCTACCAATCACTACAGTCCACTACCCCTACCACTCACCACAGTCCACCACTCCTACCAATCACTACAGTCCACCACCCCTACCACTCACTACAGTCCACCATCCCTACCACTCACTATAGTCCACCACTCCTACCACTCACTACAGTCCACCACCCCTACCAATCACTACAGTCCACCACCCCTACCACTCACTACAGTCCACCACCCCTACCACTCACTACAGTCCACTACCCCTACCACTCACAACAGTCCACCAACCCTACCCCTCACTACAGTCCACCACCCCTACCAATCACTACAGTCCACCACCCCTACCACTCACTACAGTCCACCACCCCTACCAATCACTACAGTCCACTACCCCTACCAATCACTACAGTCCACCACCCCTACCAATCACTACAGTCCACCACCCCTACCAATCACTACAGTCCACCACCCCTACCACTCACTACAGTCCACCACCCCTACCACTCACAACAGTCCACCAACCCTACCCCTCACTACAGTCCCTCACCCCTACCACTCACCACAGTCTACCACCCCTACCACTCACTATAAGTCCATCACCCCTACCCCTCACTACAATACACCACCCCTGCCACTCACTACAGTAAACCACCCCTACCTCTCACTACAGTACACCACACCTACCCCTCACTACAGTCCACCACCCCTGCCACTCACTACAGTCCACCACCCCTGCCACTCACTACAGTACACCACCCCTGCCACTCACTACAGTCCACCACCAGTGCCACTCACTACAGTCCACCACCCCTACCCTTTAATACAGTCCACCACCCCTGCCACTCACTACAGTCCACCACCCCTACCCTTTAATACAGTCCACCACCTCTGCCACTCACTACAGTTCACCACCCCTACCACTCACTACAGTCCACCACCCCTACCCTTCAATACAGTCCACCACCCCTGCCACTCACTACAGTCCACCACCAGTGCCACTCACTACAGTCCACCACCCCTACCCTTTAATACAGTCCACCACCCCTACCACTCACTAAAGTCCACCACCCCTGCCACTCACTACAGTCCACCACCCCTACCCTTTAATACAGTCCACCACCCCTACCAATCACTACAGTCCACCACCCTGCCACTCACTACAGTCCACCACCCCTACCACTCACTACAGTCCACCACCCCTGCCACTCACTACAGTCCACCACCACTGCCACTCACTACAGTCCACCACCCCTACCCTTTAATACAGTCCACCACCTCTGCCACTCACTACAGTCCACCACCCCTACCACTCACTACAGTCCACCACCCCTGCCACTCACCACAGTCCACCACCCTGCCACTCACTACAGTCCACCACCCCTGCCACTCACTACAGTCCACCACCCCTACCACTCACTACAGTCCACCACCCCTACCACTCACTACAGTCCACCACCCCTGCCACTCACCACAGTCCACCACCCCTGCCCCTCACTACAGTAGACCACCCCTGCCACTCACTACAGTCCACCACCCCTACCACTCACTACAGTCCACCACCTCTGCCACTCACTACAGTCCACCACCCCTACCACTCACTACAGTCCACCACCCCTGCCACTCACTACAGTCCACCACCCCTACCCTTTAATACAGTCCACCACCTCTGCCACTCACTACAGCCCACCACCCCTACCACTCACTACAGTCCACCACCCCTACCACTCACTACAGTCCACCACTCACTACAGTCCATCACCCCTGCCCCTCACTACAGCAGACCACCCCTGCCACTCCTGGTATAGTTCATCAATGTGTAGTAGTGGTAATCATTACGATGACCTGGTTGGTATACGTTGTTAACATTGTGGTGATCATCACACTTCCCTGAGATGTTTATGTCTCATGGTTAATGTTAACATACAACACTATCTCACCATAACATTATGACACATGACCATGGCCTCCCTCATGCCCCTACATACAACACTATCTCACCATAACATTATGACACATGACCAGGGCCTCCCTCATGCCCCTACATACAACACTATCTCACCATAACATTATGACACATGACCAGGGCCTCCCTCATGCCCCTACATACAACACTATCTCACCATAACATTATGACACATGACCAGGGCCTCCCTCATGCCCCTACATACAACACTATCTCAACATAACATTATGACACATGACCATGGCCTCCCTCATGCCCCTACATACAACACTATCTCACCATAACATTATGACACATGACCAGGGCCTCCCTCATGCCCCTACATACAACACTATCTCACCATAACATTATGACACATGACCAGGGCCTCCCTCATGCCCCTACATACAACACTATCTCAACATAACATTATGACACATGACCAGGGCCTCCCTCATGCCCCTACATACAACACTATCTCACCATAACATTATGACACATGACCATGGCCTCCCTCATGCCCCTACATACAACACTATCTCACCATAACATTATGACACATGACCAGGGCCTCCCTCATGCCCCTACATAAAACACTATCTCACCATAACATTATGACACATGACCATGGCCTCCCTCATGCCCCTACATACAACACTATCTCACCATAACATTATGACACATGACCAGGGCCTCCCTCATGCCCCTACATACAACACTATCTCACCATAACATTATGACACATGACCATGGCCTCCCTCATGCCCCTACATACAACACTATCTCACCATAACATTATGACACATGACCAGGGCCTCCCTCATGCCCCTACATACAACACTATCTCAACATAACATTATGACACATGACCAGGGCCTCCCTCATGCCCCTACATACAACACTATCTCACCATAACATTATGACCCATGACCAGGGCCTCCCTCATGCCCCTACATACAACACTATCTCAACATAACATTATGACACATGACCAGGGCCTCCCTCATGCCCCTACATACAACACTATCTCACCATAACATTATGACACATGACCATGGCCTCCCTCATGCCCCTACATACAACACTATCTCACCATAACATTATGACACATGACCAGGGCCTCCCTCATGCCCCTACATACAACACTATCTCACCATAACATTATGACACATGACCATGGCCTCCCTCATGCCCCTACATACAACACTATCTCACCATAACATTATGACACATGACCAGGGCCTCCCTCATGCCCCTACATACAACACTATCTCACCATAACATTATGACACATGACCATGGCCTCCCTCATGCCCCTACATACAACACTATCTCACCATAACATTATGACACATGACCAGGGCCTCCCTCATGCCCCTACATACAACACTATCTCACCATAACATTATGACACATGACCATGGCCTCCCTCATGCCCCTACATACAACACTATCTCACCATAACATTATGACACATGACCAGGGCCTCCCTCATGCCCCTACATACAACACTATCTCACCATAACATTATGACACATGACCAGGGCCTCCCTCATGCCCCTACATACAACACTATCTCACCATAACATTATGACACATGACCATGGCCTCCCTCATGCCCCTACATACAACACTATCTCACCATAACATTATGACACATGACCAGGGCCTCCCTCATGCCCCTACATACAACACTATCTCACCATAACATTATGACACATGACCAGGGCCTCCCTCATGCCCCTACATACAACACTATCTCACCATAACATTATGACACATGACCAGGGCCTCCCTCATGCCCCTACATACAACACTATCTCACCATAACATTATGACACATGACCATGGCCTCCCTCATGCCCCTACATACAACACTATCTCAACATAACATTATGACACATGACCAGGGCCTCCCTCATGCCCCTACATACAACACTATCTCAACATAACATTATGACCCATGACCATGGCCTCCCTCATGCCCCTACATACAACACTATCTCAACATAACATTATGACACATGACCAGGGCCTCCCTCATGCCCCTACATACAAAACTATCTCACCATAACATTATGACACATGACCAGGTCCTCCCTCATGCCCCTACATACAACACTATCTCACCATAACATTATGACCCATGACCAGGGCCTCCCTCATGCCCCTACATACAACACTATCTCAACATAACATTATGACACATGACCAGGGCCTCCCTCATGCCCCTACATACAACACTATCTCAACATAACATTATGACCCATGACCAGGGCCTCCCTCATGCCCCTACATACATCCAGGCTTCTCCGGACATTGTATAATAAAAGAATGAGTGTTGCATGTTGAGTGTTGTATGTTGTGTGTTGTAAGTTGTGTGTTGTATGTTGTGTGTTGTGTGTTGTGTGTTGTATGTTGTGTGTTGTATGTTGTGTGTTGTATGTTGTGTGTTGTGTGTTGTATGTTGTGTGTTGTATGTTTTGTGTTGTATGTTGTATGTTGTGTGTTGTATGTTGTGCGTTGTATGTTGTGTGTTGTGTGTTGTATGTTGTGTGTTGTATGTTGTGTGTTGTATGTTTTGTGTTGTGTGTTGTATGTTGTGTGTTGTATGGTACCTTAGTGGAACGGTATGATTCTAGGGTTGGGTGGCGTGCTATCTGACCTGACCCTTCAGGAGCAGGTCAAAGGTCGGGTCATCAGCCACGTGGATAGCTTTCATGTGGTACATTGGCTACACCAGCGATCACAACCACATATTGTGCACTCCTTACTGAACTCATTATTGATCTATAGTGAAACATATACCATGATGGAGCATCCCTGTTTCACCAGTAGTGAAACATATACCATGATGGAGCATCCCTGTTCCATCAATAGTCAAACATATACCATGATGGAGTGTTCCTGTTCCACATAATGTTTAAGACATGGGATAGTAATTGTTGCTACGTGCAAATAGCTGTGACCCGTGAGACGTTATGTATGTCACTAGTGTAACCTATATATATACCGGGGTCGACCTGTTGTCAATGGAGTGAACCAGGGCATGTGAAGCGTCTGGGGTAAACTATGGAAAGTTTTGTGGGGCCTGGATGTGGAAAGGGAGCTGTGGTTTCGGTGCATTACACATGACAGCTAGAGACTAAGTGTGAACGAATGTGGCCTTTGTTGTCTTTTCCTAGCGCTACCTCGCGCACATGCGGGGGAGAGGGTTGTCATCTCATGTGTGGTGAGGTGGTGACGAGAATGAATAAAGGCAGCAAGTATGAATTACATACATATGCATATATGTATATGTCTGTGTAAGTATTTCTATGTATACGTTGAAATGTATAGGTATGTATATGTGCGTGTGTGGACGTGTATGTATATGTGGGTGGGTTGGGCCATTCTCTCGTGTGTTTCCTTGCGCTACTTCGATAACGCGGGAGACAGCGACAAAATATAATAAATAAATAAATAAATAAATATATATATATATATATATATATATATATATATATATATATATATATATATATATATATATATATATATATATATATTATATTATCCCTGGGGATAGGGGAGAAAGAATACTTCCCACGTATTCCCTGCGTGTCGCAGAAGGCGACTAAAAGGGGAGAGAGCGGGGGGCTGGAAATCCTCCCCTCTCGTTTTTCTTAATTTTTTTTTCAATTTTCCAAAAGAAGGAACAGAGAAGGAGGCCAGGTGAGGATATTCCTTCAAAGGTCTCTGTTCTTAACGCTACCCCGCTAACGCGGGAAATGGCGAATAGTATGAAAGATATATATATATATATATATATATATATATATATATATATATATATATATATATATATATATAGTACTTGTCGTTGACCTCAATATAGGCAATATAGGGGAGGTTGTTGGTTTCTTGTGTGACATTATATACCACCCACACCTCTGTAACGTGGAGGCCACCTGTCTGTCTGTCTGTCGCCACCACCTGCCTGCCACTGATCATGTGGTGAACTATGGCGCGGCGGGGGAGGTGGTCGTGCTGCCTGGTGCACCTCATGACTGGCCCTCAGCTGAGCTGGAAGGGTATAGTCTGCCAACAGGCTGAGCTGAGATGGTGCAGCCTGGCCTGAGGCTGAGCTGAGATGGTGCAGCCTGGCCTGAGGCTGAGCTGGAAGGGTGCAGCGTGGCCTGAGGCTGAGCTGGGAGGGTGTAGCCTGGCCTGAGGCTGAGCTGGGAGGGTGTAACGTGGCCTCAGGCTGAGCTAGGAGGGTGTAGCGTGGCCTGAGGCTGAGCTGGGAGGGTGTAGCGCGGCCTGAGGCTGAGCTGAGAGGGTGCAGCCTGGCCTGAGGCTGAGCTAGGAGGGCGTAGCGTGGCCTGAGGCTGAGCTGGGAGGGTGTAGCGTGGCCTGAGGCTGAGCTGGGAGGGTGTAGCGTGGCCTGAGGCTGAGCTGGGAGGGTGTAGCCTGACCTGAGACTAAAGTGAGGGTTTGATTTGATTTGCGTCAGTTAACTCGGCAATTTCATAGTGCAACCTATGCTCATCCTGTGAGCGGTAGCGCAAAATGTTATATAGGTCACTGTTAATCAGACCCAGTGGGTTAATATCACACAGGAAGGTACAAATATGACTCATTACATAAACTTCATTATATTCATTATACAGTTTCTTAAGGTAAGTCTTACCGACTAGATGCGAAAAGTGGATATACGAACTTCAAATTTCAGGTATCTTATTAACAATGTGTTGTGACACTTCTTGCTGGGTTTGTTTAGATCTATCCCTAAAAGGTTCTGCCTTTCCACATTCTAAGACACAGTGTTGTAGTTTGTCTCCAAATCTTTGACCCCAAACTTAACAAGTCACATGGTCAACATCTCCAGTTAGGCCAAAGAGCCAACAGTCCCTATAACCTAACCTTAGTGTGGCATCATGTAAACTGCTGATGTTATTACTTTCTCCATATACAAGTTTGACTTCACACATCTCACTGTGATGGAAAATGTTTCTCCTTATGCTTATGTGAACTCGTCTTCGTGCTTCAAAGAGGTTAATTAGTTCTTTTGTAACTGCAGTTTTGAGACTTCTAAGTGACAATCCAACGTTGTCTTCAACATCACATTTACTAAGTGCAAGTTTGGGTAAAGTATCAGCCTTGTCATGCTCACGGAGGCCTATATGAGAAGGAATCCATAACAATTTGATGTGAATCACTTGATCAATAATGTCTGAGTATTTGTGTCTGGCTTCAGAGACCAATATGTTACATTCTGATCTCCGGGTGTTAAGGACAAGTAGTGAAGATAAAGAATCAGTGATAATTAAACTGTCTGTGGCATTGATTTCTACCTGCTCAAGAGCGATAAGTGTGGCGAACCATTCAGTTTGTAGTGTAGATGCTCAGTTGTTTATTACCTGATATATTACCATTGGGCTGGATCACAATGGCAGCACTACCTGCCCTCCCAGTGGCAGAGTCGTGAGAACCCTCAGTGTAGATGTACTGGCCTGTGTTATTGTCAGTCTGGAGTTTCTGTATAGGTACAAGAGCAGTGGTCTTACTTAGCTAAGTGTTGAAGATTATAAGTCATTAGTGTCTCAGGTGGATAAGTGGGTGTAGTGAGGGTCAAAGGGAGTTATGTGCCAGGGAGACAGGAAATGCTGCTACTTCTTAATCTTATACAAATTATGTACACCAAACATTGTCATGTGGTTGGCTGTTATTTGGATCCATTTAGATTCACTTGTGCCATGATGGCATATATGGTTTAACATTACAGACAACATTATCTGGATCACCTCGCACCAGTTTCAGTCCATCATAAGATGGAGGTCAAGTATTGTGTCTTCAATGTTGGGAATACCAAGTTCTTCCTGCAAGTTGAGCACTGTAGTGGACTTCGGCAACCAAAGATGATTCTTAAGACTTCATTTTGCATTTATCAAAGTTTGTTGATATTTTGGCTATCATTTAGGACTAAAACTGGTACGTGGTAACAACCTCTTAGGAGGCCGTATATAAACTAGGTACAGCATCTTAACAATTCTGATATTTGCACCATAACTACGGTGGTTGTATCCTGCAACAGCTCTAAGACTCTGGGTCTGTCTGTATATTACTGATTCAGTTTTTGTACATGAGATGCAATACGTCGATCAAAGACTCCAAGATATGTCAAGGAGGAGACACAGTCAACTGCTTTTACATCAATTTCCAATTCAGGTGGTCCACTCCTATCGTGACCAACTGCTTTATTGAAGACTTTGGTTTTAACTGGGGAAATGATAAATACAAGGCTTTTAATGGCTGAAAGTATGTAGTTACAAACAGTTTGGACTTCACGATATGTTCTGGTGTGTACAAGAATGTCATCACCATAATTCATCATGATATTTAAGGGATTCTCTCATACCGACTTTCAGTAATGCAATGATTAGTACAATGAACAAGTGGGGCTAAGTACTCCACCTTGTAGAGTGCCACGTAACGTCTTTAACTTCACATTTGTAGAGCAGTTCAGTGGTAAGGTGACCTGGAGGGTTGTTACTGTAGCCTGGTACTAGGGTAACCTGGGAAGGTTGTTACTGTAGCCTGGTACTAGGGTAACCTGGGAGGGTTGTTACTGTAGCCTGGTACTAGGGTAACCTGGGAAGGTTGTTACTGTAGCCTGGTACTAGGGTAACCTGGGAGGGTTGTTACTGTAGCCTGGTACTAGGGTAACCTGGGAAGGTTGTAACTGTAGCCTGGTACTAGGGTAACCTGGGAGGGTTATCACTGCACTACGTCCTCTGCTACAAGCTACCTCACCCACTTCACTTCGACGTGATAGGAACACAAATGTACCAGTTATCTCCCCACACAGAAGAGGCAACAGATAGTGGCAGGTCGTGGACGAGTGTGTCCCACACGCTGGGGATGGTTGTGTGTGTGGGACCAAGTACCTGACCACCTCCAGAACCATGGAGGCCAGTGTGACACGGACCCTGACCTACCCATGTTCTACCATGGGGCTAGTTGGGTCTGGCCGCCAGGGGCATCACCATGGCCAGGAGTGACCCACCCACCCAGGACCAGTGATAGTGTTGCCTCACGCTACCCGCTGCACCTACCCCATTTATAGTGTCCCAATGAAAGTTGCCAACAGACGAGAGGAACAGGCAGGACGTGGAGGTGCCTGGTACAGCCACTGCTGCTGCCTCACACACAGACAACACACACACACACACACACACACACACACACACACACACACTGGGATAATGCTCGAGTTACATTCCAGCGAATACATTACCGTAATATATATATATATATATATATATATATATATATATATATATATATATATATATATATATATATATATATATATGTATGTATATATATATATATATATATATATATATATTCTTTTTCATTTATCTATTATACTTTGTCGCTGTCTCCCGCGTTAGCGAGGTAGCGCAAGGAAACAGACGAAAGAATGGCCCAACGCACCCACATACACATGTATATACATACACGTCCACACACGCAAATATATATACATATATATATATATATATATATATATATATATATATATATATATATATATATATATATATTCTTTTTCATTTATCTATTATACTTTGTCGCTGTCTCCCGCGTTAGCGAGGTAGCGCAAGCAAACAGACGAAAGAAGGGCCCAACGCACCCACATACACATGTATATACATACACGTCCACACACGCACACACACACACACACACACACACATATATATATATATATATATATATATATGGTAGAGGATGTGTGGATCAGGTGTTTGTTTTGAAGAATGTATGTGAGAAATACTTAGAAAAGCAAATGGATTTGTATGTAGCATTTATGGATCTGGAGAAGGCATATGATAGAGTTGATAGAGATGCTCTGTGGAAGGTATTAAGAATATATGGTGTGGGAGGCAAGTTGTTAGAAGCAGTGAAAAGTTTTTACCGAGGATGTAAGGTATGTGTACGTGTAGGAAGAGAGGAAAGTGATTGGTTCTCAGTGAATGTAGGTTTGCGGCAGGGGTGTGTGATGTCTCCATGGTTGTTTAATTTGTTTATGGATGGGGTTGTTAGGGAGGTGAATGCAAGAGTTTTGGAAAGAGGGGCAAGTATGAAGTCTGTTGTGGATGAGAGAGCTTGGGAAGTGAGTCAGTTGTTGTTCGCTGATGATACAGCGCTGGTGGCTGATTCATGTGAGAAACTGCAGAAGCTGGTGACTGAGTTTGGTAAAGTGTGTGAAAGAAGAAAGTTAAGAGTAAATGTGAATAAGAGCAAGGTTATTAGGTACAGTAGGGTTGAGGGTCAAGTCAATTGGGAGGTAAGTTTGAACGGAGAAAAACTGGAGGAAGTAAAGTGTTTTAGATATCTGGGAGTGGATCTGGCAGCGGATGGAACCATGGAAGCGGAAGTGGATCATAGGGTGGGGGAGGGGGCGAAAATCCTGGGAGCCTTGAAGAATGTGTGGAAGTCGAGAACATTATCTCGGAAAGCAAAAATGGGTATGTTTGAAGGAATAGTGGTCCCAACAATGTTGTATGGTTGCGAGGCGTGGGCTATGGATAGAGTTGTGCGCAGGAGGGTGGATGTGCTGAAAATGAGATGTTTGAGGACAATGTGTGGTGTGAGGTGGTTTGATCGAGTAAGTAACGTAAGGGTAAGAGAGATGTGTGGAAATAAAAAGAGCGTGGTTGAGAGAGGAGAAGAGGGTGTTTTGAAATGGTTTGGGCACATGGAGAGATTGAGTGAGGAAAGATTGACCAAGAGAATATATGTGTCGGAGGTGGAGGGAACGAGGAGAAGTGGGAGACCAAATTGGAGGTGGAAAGATGGAGTGAAAAACATTTTGTGTGATCGGGGCCTGAACATGCAGGAGGGTGAAAGGAGGGCAAGGAATAGAGTGAATTGGATCGATGTGGTATACCGGGGTTGACGTGCTGTCAGTGGATTGAATCAGGGCATGTGAAGCGTCTGGGGTAAACCATGGAAAGCTGTGTAGGTATGTATATTTGCGTGTGTGGACGTGTATGTATATACATGTGTATGGGGGTGGGTTGGGCCATTTCTTTCGTCTGTTTCCTTGCGCTACCTCGCAAACGCGGGAGACAGCGGCAAAAAAAAAAAATATATATATATATATATATATACATACCTATACATCTCAACGTATACATTTATATACACACACAGACATATACATATATACACATGTATATAATTCATACTGTCTGCCCTTATTCATTCCCGTCGCCACACATGAACTGACAACCCCCTCTCCCTGCATGTGCGCGAGATAGCGCTAGGAAAAGACAACAAAGGCCACTTTCGTTCACATTCAGTCTCTAGCTGTCATGTATAATGCACCGAAACCACAGCTCCCTTTCCACATCCAGGCCCCACAAAACTTTCCATGGTTTACCCCAGACGCTTCACATGCCCTGGTTCAATCCACTGACTGTATTTTCCAATTCACTTTATTCCTTGCACGCCTTTCACCCTCCTGCATGTTCAGGCCCCGATCACTCAAAATCTTTTTCACTCCATCTTTCCACCTCCAATTTGGTCTCCCACTTCTCCTTGTTCCCTCCAACTCCGACACATATATCCTCTTGGTCAATCTTTCCTCACTCATTCTCTCCATGTGACCAAACCATTTCAAAACACCCTCTTCTGCTCTCTTAACCACACCCTTTTTACCACCACACATCTCTCTTACCCTTTCATTACTTACTCGATCAAACCACCTCACACCACATATTGTCCTCAAACATCTCATTTCCAACACATCCACCCTCCTCCGCACAACTCTATCTATAGCCCACGCCTCGCAACCATACAACATTGTTGGAACCACTATTCCTTCAAACATACCCATTTTTGCTTTCCAAGATAACGTTCTCGACTTCCACACATTTTTCAACGCTCCCAGAACTTTCGTCCCCTCCCCGACCCTATGATTCACTTCCGCTTCCATGGTTCCATCCACTGCCAAATCCACTTCCAGATATCTAAAACACTTTACATCCTCCAATTTTTCTCCATTCAAACTTACCTCCCAATTGACTTGTCCCTCAACCCTACTGTACCTAATAACCGTGTTCTTATTCACATTTATTTTCAGCTTTCTTCTTTCACACACTTTACCAAACTCAGTCACCAGCTTCTGCAGTTTCTCACATGAATCAGCCACCAGCGCTGTATCATCAGCGAACAACTGACTCACTTCCCAAGCTCTATCATCCACAACAGACTGCATACTTGCCCCTCTTTCCAAAACTCTTGCATTTATCTCCCTAACAACCCCATCCATAAACAAATTAAACAACCACGGAGACATCACGCACCCCAGCCTCAAACCAACATTCACTGAGAACCAATCACTTTCCTCTCTTCTTACTCGTACACATGCCTTACATCCTCGATAAAATTTTTCACTGCTTCTAAAAAACTTGCCTCCCACACCATATATTCTTAATACCTTCCACAAAGCATCTCTATCAACTCTATCATATGCCTTCTCCACACCCATAAATACTACATACAAATCCATTTGCTTTTCTAAGTATTTCTCACATACATTCTTCAAAGCAAACACCTGATCCACACATCCTCTACCACTTCTGAAACCACACTGCTCTTCCCCAATCTGATGCTCTGTACATGCTTTCATCCTCTCAATCAATACCCTCCCATATAATTTCCCAGGAATACTCAACAAACTTATACCTCTGTAATTTGAGCACTCACTTTTATCTCCTTTGCCTTTGTACAATGGCACTATGCAAGCATTCCGCCAATCCTCAGGCACCTCACCATGAATTATACATACATTAAATAACCTTACCAACCAGTTAACAATACAGTCACCCCTTTTTTAATAAATTACACTGCAATACCATCCAAACCCGCTACCTTGCCAGCTTTCATCTTCCGCAAAGCTTTTACTACCTCTTCTATGTTTACCAAATCATACTCCCTAACACTCTCACTTTCCACACCACCTCGACCAAAACACCCTATATCTGCCACTCTATCATCAAACACATTCAACAAACCTTCAAAATACTCACTCCCTCTCGTCACAGCACCACTACTTGTTACCACCTCCCCTTTAGCCATTGAGAGAGCAGGTGAAGGTGTTGAAAATGTTTGAACACATGGAGAGAATGAGTGAGGAAAGACTGACAAAGAGGATATATGTGTTAGAGGTAGAGGGAAGAAGGAGAAGCGGGAGATCAAATTGGAGGCGGAAGGAAGGAGTGAAAAAGATTTTGAGCGATCGGGGCCTGAACATACAGGAGGGTAGAAGGAGTGGAAGGAATAGAGTGAATTGTAACGATGTGGTATACGGGGGGTCGACGTGCTGTCAATGGACTGAACCAGGGCATGTGAAGAGTCTGAGATAAACAATGGAAAGGTCTGCGGGGCCTGGATGTGGAAAGGGCGCTGTGGTTTCGGTGCATTACACATGACAGCTAGAGACTGAGTGTCAACAAATGTGGCCATTTTTTGGTCTGCTCCTGGCGCTGTCCCGCGTGGGGGGTACTATTTCGTGTTTGGCGGGATGGCGCCGAGAATGGATGAAGGCAGCAAGTATGGGTATGTACATGTGTATATATGCATATATCTGTGCATGTATATGTATGTATACGTTGAAATGTATATGTATGTATATGTGCGTGTGTAGGCGTTTATGTATATACATGTGTATGTGGGTGGGTTGGGCCATTCCTCATGTTTCCTTTTTTTTCGTTTTTAGTTTTCCTAAAGAATGAACAGAGGAGGGGGCCAAGTGAGGATATTCCCTCAAAGGCTCAGTCCTCTGTTCTTAACGCTACCTCGCTAATGTGGGAAATGGCACCATGTAATATACACATGATATCTGATGTGAAGTATTTATCTATACCAGGAAAATCGATCCCCGGACCATCTGCGTGGCAGCCAGGTGGCCTAACCTGCAGGCCACGACCAGCGCCGGCAAGCATTGCCGCAGTAGACAAGCGGATCCACGATGTGGCTCATACTATGTGTACATTATGTGGTGGTGGTATACACACATTACCTTACGTGGTGGTGGTATACACACATTACCTTACGTGGTGGTGGTATACACACATTACCTTACGTGGTGGTGGTATACACACATTACCTTACGTGGTGGTGGTGTACACACATTACCTTACGTGGTGGTGGTATACACACATTACCTTACGTGGTGGTGGTATACACACATTACCTTACGTGGTGGTGGTATACACACATTACCTTACGTGGTGGTGGTATACACACATCACCTTACGTGGTGGTGGTATACACACATTACCTTACGTGGTGGTGGTATACACACATTACCTTACGTGGTGGTGGTATACACACATTACCTTACGTGGTGGTGGTATACACACATCACCTTACGTGGTGGTGGTATACACACATTACCTTACGTGGTGGTGGTATACACACATTACATCACCTTACGTGGTGGTGGTATACACACATTACCTTACGCGGTGGTGGTATACACACATTACCTTACGTGGTGGTGGTATACACACATTACCTTACGTGGTGGTGGTATACACACATTACCTTACGTGGTGGTGGTATACACACATTACCTTACGTGGTGGTGGTATAACACATTACCTTACGTGGTGGTGGTATACACACATCACCTTACGTGGTGGTGGTATACACACATTACCTTACGTGGTGGTGGTATACACACATTACCTTACGTGGTGGTGGTATACACACATCACCTTACGTGGTGGTGGTATACACACATTACCTTACGTGGTGGTGGTATACACACATTACCTTACGTGGTGGTGGTATACACACATTACCTTACGTGGTGGTGGTATACACACATTACCTTACGTGGTGGTGGTATACACACATTACCTTACGTGGTGGTGGTATACACACATTACCTTACGTGGTGGTGGTATACACACATTACCTTACGTGGTGGTGGTATACACACATTACCTTACGTGGTGGTGGTATACACACATTACCTTACGTGGTGGTGGTATACACACATCACCTTACGTGGTGGTGGTATACACACTTTACCTTACGTGGTGGTGGTATACACACATTACCTTACGTGGTGGTGGTATACACACATCACCTTACGTGGTGGTGGTATACACACATTACCTTACGTGGTGGTGGTATACACACATCACCTTACGTGGTGGTGGTATACACACATTACCTTACGTGGTGGTGGTATACACACATTACCTTAAGTGGTGGTGGTGTACACACATTACCTTACGCGGTGGTGGTATACACACATTACCTTACGTGGTGGTGGTATACACACATTACCTTACGTGGTGGTGGTATACACACATTACCTTACGTGGTGGTGGTATACACACATTACCTTACGTGGTGGTGGTATACACACATTACCTTACGTGGTGGTGGTATACACACATTACCTTACGTGGTGGTGGTATACACACATTACCTTACGTGGTGGTGGTATACACACATTACCTTACGTGGTGGTGGTATACACACATCACCTTACGTGGTGGTGGTATACACACATTACCTTACGTGGTGGTGGTATACACACATTACCTTACGTGGTGGTGGTATACACACATTACCTTACGTGGTGGTGGTATACACACATTACCTTACGTGGTGGTGGTATACACACATTACCTTACGTGGTGGTGGTATACACACATTACCTTACGTGGTGGTGGTATACACACATCACCTTACGTGGTGGTGGTATACACACATTACCTTACGTGGTGGTGGTATACACACATCACCTTACGTGGTGGTGGTATACACACATTACCTTACGTGGTGGTGGTATACACACATTACCTTACGTGGTGGTGGTGTACACACATTACCTTACGCGGTGGTGGTATACACACATCACCTTACGTGGTGGTGGTATACACACATTACCTTACGTGGTGGTGGTATACACACATTACCTTACGTGGTGGTGGTATACACACATTACCTTACGTGGTGGTGGTATACACACATCACCTTACGTGGTGGTGGTATACACACATTACCTTACGTGGTGGTGGTATACACACATCACCTTACGTGGTGGTGGTATACACACATTACCTTACGTGGTGGTGGTATACACACATCACCTTACGTGGTGGTGGTATACACACATTACCTTACGTGGTGGTGGTATACACACATTACCTTACGTGGTGGTGGTATACACACATCACCTTACGTGGTGGTGGTATACACACATTACCTTACGTGGTGGTGGTATACACACATTACCTTACGTGGTGGTGGTATACACACATTACCTTACGTTGTGGTGGTATACACACATTACCTTACGTGGTGATGGTGTACACACATTACCTTACGTGGTGGTGGTGTACACACATCACCTTACGTGGTGGTGGTGTACACACATCACCGCACCCCCCTGGGGTGTCCATCATAAAGCTCTGCCACAGGGTGAGGGGCAGTACCTCCACCTGGTGAGGACGATCCCCCAGCCAGCCAGTCAGCCAGTGGTCACGCAGGAGACGCTGTTTTAAGTGCATCGTGGTCTGGGGGTTAGACTGCCTGGCTGTTACACAGATTCTCCAGGGTTCGATTCTCGGATAAAGTGATAAATATACATATTCACACACACACACACACACACACACACAGACATATATATATATATATATATATATATATATATATATATATATATATATATATATATATATATATATATATATATTCTTTTTTTTCTTTTAAACTATTCGCCATTTCCCGCGTTAGCGAGGTAGCATTAAGAACAGAGGACTGGGCCTTTTTTGGAATATCCTCACCTGGCCCCACTCTGTTCCTTCTTTTGGAAAATTAAAAATAAAAACGAGAGGGGAGGATTTCCAGCCCCCCGCTCCCTCCACTTTTAGTCGCCTTCTACAACACGCAGGGAATACGTGGGAAGTATTCTTAATCCCCTATCCCAAGGGATAATATATATATATATATATATATATATATATATATATATATATATATATATATATATATATATATATATATATATATGTGTGTGTGTGTGTGTGTGTGTGTGTGTGTGTGTGCAGTTACCTACATGGAGTCCACATCATGAACTTTCTCTCGGACTATAAATATGGACACTGACAGGTTCACCAGTTACCTCACCTAGTTCATCTACAATGTACATGATAATACAACGAAAGGAAATCTATAATCTTTCGTTGTATCATCATCTACAATGTACATGATAATACAACGAAAGGAAATCTATAATCTTTCGTTGTATTATCATCTACAATGTACATGATAATACAACGAAAGGAAATCTATAATCTTTCGTTGTATCATCATCTACAATGTACATGATAATACAACGAAAGGAAATCTATAATCTTTCGTTGTATTATCATCTACAATGTACATGATAATACAACGAAAGGAAATCTATAATCTTTCGTTGTATTATCATCTACAATGTACATGATAATACAACGAAAGGAAATCTATAATCTTTCGTTGTATTATCATCTACAATGTACATGATAATACAACGAAAGGAAATCTATAATCTTTCGTTGTATTATCATCTACAATGTACATGATAATACAACGAAAGGAAATCTATAATCTTTTGCAAGACATTCAGGTTCATGTTGTGGTCTCTGGTCCTCAATGTTTACATCGTACCACGAACTGTCCTGTGTCCACACAAACTGCTATTCACTTCCGTTAATTCTCTTTGTTACACATGTGCTACTTTTAGTACGATGACCAAAGTTGAAGAGCGTATTGTAGTTGTAGCCTAATATTCTCCGTGAACATTTCTGGTGAACCATATCTTAACCAAGCGTGTTGAAGGTTATCTAATATTTGCTACAAGTCACACTCTCTGCTCTTACAATCCTCCCACGGTGGAGTTCTACCAAGAGGTTAGGTACATGTGATTCCCAAGTCTATTTTACGGATCAATGTCCGCAGCTGCCTTCCTGCTCGACAATACTTGTCTCGAAGCATTTCTTTTTTCACTCTCCCGACCTCATCAACTTACTCACGTGGAATTTCATCCACCACAATTCAGTCGAACTTTAAATTTTGTCTACATTTCTTTGTTGATGACATAATCTATTTGATAAAATAACATCATCCGCAAATATAATCAAATATGAATCCAGTCTTCTGGGAAGTCACTCATACTGATCAAGAAGAACAATGGTCCCAGGAACGAGTCCTGCGGAACACCAATGGTGATCACGCCAACCCATTTCGAGAAGGCTCTTCTGACGCGTCCTTCGTTGCTTTTCACTCAGGGGATCGTGATCAACGCGTCTCCGTCTCATCATTCCTGCCTGAAGATCAAACTTCTTCAATACTTTCCTACGTGGTACAACATCAAACGCTTTCTGCCAGTCCAGGAACACAGTGCACACATCCTCCTCTTTCGTGTACAGCGGATCTAACACTGTCGTTAGCGTAAGGGATTGGTTATGCAACACCTCCTTGCTACAACACTGTGTTGTCCCTCACTCTCCTAATATCTCCTTTATCAAGTAGTCATTTGTTTGTTTTCTTACCATTTTTTTCAAACCGTGTTTATAGACCGTGTTCGTCAGACAGAATGATGTGTAGTTCATTATAATTTGCCGATCGCCTTTCTTAAAGACAGGCATGACATATTCTGTCATCCACTCCCGTGGCACTACATCTTCCTACTCTCGTATAAAGAGAAATGTTTCCACTGGTCCATCAAGCGTATCTGCACACGGTTTCATGACAGTCATGTGATCAGGATTATAATATGGGTCAAGACGACCTGGCAGCGCACTATGTCTCTCCAGAAACTTTTCAACGTTTCGCAAGACCTCCTGCCCATCCCAGGTCGGTGGTGTTAGTGTTACAGTGGCTTCCTAGTGACAGATATTTCTGAACTTGGCCAATTCGTTCTTGGCATATGTTTACATCGTCCACTACAGCTCGTCCCATTCAATCCTTCTGTCTGGTGGGCGACTCTTCCACCTACAAATTACTTCTTATGAATCCCGGAAAAAGTTATGGATTATGGGCGGTCTTATGCATAATATTCTGCTCATAACTACACTGTTCCTCCCCTCTGAACTTACTATTCTCATTCCTTCCTTCTTTATACTTGTCACTGTTGTGCCATCAACATCCTCTCAATGCATCAGTACAAACCAAACCTCTTTTGCTTATCAACATCTTATCATGATTCAATCATTTTTTTTTTCTTTTCATCTGCGAACCTTCCCCCTGCGTTTACGGTTAAAGGTACCCACCTACATGTAACTCCTTCACTGAAGATTCACAAAATCTTCCTCAACATATCATGGCTACAGTCATCCACTTGTTAATTCATGGTCTCCATGATATTGTTTAACTCTGTGTACTTCCCGCAGTTATCTTTCCTGTCTAAGTCTGTTTTTATTTTCTCTGTGACTATCTTATCCCTCACTAACACGTAGTCCAGCTACATGATCAGTTATATTCTCATATTCAATATCCAAGTTACTAAGCTTGTTCACGAGCCCCTCTGTGTGTGTGTGTGTGTGTGTGTGTGTGTGTGTGTGTGTGTGTGTGTGTGTGTGTGTGTGTGTGTGACTTGCTGATGTGGTCAGCGTTACTATATACGCTCCCAAGCACTTGTGTCTCACTGAGAACACGTCAGTCTGGTCCTCTACCAGAGGTGCCTATCCCAGTCTGGTCCTCTACCACATATGCCAATCATGATAACTTCACTATCTCTGAGTGAGGAGAATATGTCTCGTGCTTCCAACACAATCTATATTGTTATAACTCATTGTTGGTTGTTCCTGTATTGTTATAACTGAATGTTGGTTGTTCCTGTATAGTTATAACTGAAAGCTGGTTGTTCCTGTGTTATAACTGAATGTAGGTTGTTCCTGTATTGTTATAACTGAATGTAGGTTGTTCCTGTATTGTTATAACTGAATGCAGGTTGTTCCTGTATTGTTATAACTGAATGTAGGTTGTTCCTGTATTGTTATAACTAAATGTAGGTTGTTCCTGTATTGTTATAACTGAATGTAGGTTGTTCCTGTATTGTTATAACTGAATGTAGGTTGTTCCTGTATTGTTATAACTGAATGTAGGTTGTTCCTGTATTGTTATAACTGAATGTTGGTTGTTCCTGCATTGCTATAACTGAATGTAGGTTGTTCCTGTATTGTTATAACTGAATGTTGGTTGTTCCTGTATAGTTATAACTGAATATAAGTTGTTCCTGTATTGTTATAACTGAATGTAGGTTGTTCCTGTATTGTTATAACTGAATGTAGGTTGTTCCTGTATTGTTATAACTGAATGTAGGTTGTTCCTGTATTGTTATAACAATGTAGGTTGTTCCTGTATTGTTATAACTGAATGTAGGTTGTTCCTGTATTGTTATAACTGAATGTTGGTTGTTCCTGTATTGTTATAACTGAATGTAGGTTGTTCCTGTATTGTTATAACTGAATGTAGGTTGTTCCTGTATTGTTATAACTGAATGTAGGTTGTTCCTGTATTGTTATAACTGAATGTAGGTTGTTCCTGTATTGTTATAACTGAATGTTGGTTGTTCCTGTATTGTTATAACTGAATGTAGGTTGTTCCTGTATTGTTATAACTGAATGTAGGTTGTTCCTGTATTGTTATAACTGAATGTAGGTTGTTCCTGTATTGTTATAACTGATTGTAGGTTGTTCCTGTATTGCTATAACTGAATGCTGGTTGTTCCAGTGTTATAACTGAATGTAGGTTGTTCTGTATTGTTATAACTGAATGTAGGTTGTTCCTGTATTGTTATAACTGAATGTTGGTTGTTCCTTTATTGTTATAACTGAATGTAGGTTGTTCCTGTATAGTCATAACTGAATGTAGGTTGTTCCTGTATTGTTATAACTGGATGTTGGTTGTTCCTGTATGGTTATAACTGAATGTAGGTTGTTCCTGTATTTTTATAACTGAATGCTGGTTGTTCCTGTATTGTTATAACTGAATGTTGGTTGTTCCTGTTTGTTAACTGAATTGGTTTGTATTATAACTGAAGTGTTGTTCCTTATTGTTACTAATGTGGTTGTCCGTTTGTTATACTGAATGTTGGTTGTTTGTTGTAAACTGAATGAGGTGTTTGTATTGTTATAAGAAGTAGTTGTTTTATTGTTTAACTGATGTGGTTCCTGTATAGTATAACTGATAGTTGTCTGTATGTTATACTGAAGTGGTTGTTCTGTATTTTACGAATGAGGTTTCTGTATGTTATAATGAAGAGTTGTTCTGTTGTTATAACTGAATTGGTTGTCTGTATGTTATAATGATGTGGTTGTTCTTATTATAATGAATGTGGTTGTTCTGTTTTATAACGATGTAGGTTGTCCTGTATGTTATAACGAGTTGTCTATGTTAAGAAGTGGTTGTCTTAGTTATAGAAGTGTGTCGTATGTAATGAATGTTGGTTGTTCCTTATTGTTTAACGATGTGTTGTTCCGTAGTTAAAATTGGTGTTCTGATTATAACTGATTGGTTGTTCTGATGTTAACTATTGGTTCCGTATGTTATAACGTTTGGTGTTCCGTATTAACGAATGGTGTTCTATTGTTATAACATGTGGTTTCGTTGTTAAACTAGTTTCTGTATGTTATAACTGATTGTGTCTGTATGTTATAACAGTAGGTGTTCTGATTTAATGAATGTGTGTCCTGTATTGTTAAAGATGTGGTGTCTGTATGTAACGAATGTGTGTTCTGTATTTAACTAATGTGGTTGTCTGTATGTATACGAATTTGTTTGTATAATGATGTGGTGTCTGTATGTATAACGATGTGTGTCTATTTTAAACAGGTGTTCCTGTTGTTTATGAATGTAGTTCTTGTTATAACTGAATGGTTGTTCTGTATTGTTAATGTGGTGTTGTAGTTAACTGATGTTGTTCTGTTGTTTAATGAAGATTGTTCTGTATTTATATGATTGGTTGTCTGTATTGTTAAAGATGTGTCTGTATTGTTTACTGAATGTTTTCTGTATTTTAACTGAATGTGGTTGTTCTTATTTATAACTGAATGGGTTTCCTGTTGTTTAACTATGTGGTTGTTCCTGTATTTATAACTGAATGGTTGTTCTGTGTTATAACTGAAAGGTGTTCTGTAGTATATGAGTGGTTGTCCGTATGTAAACTGAAGTGGTTGTTCTATTATAATGAGTTGGTTGTCCTGTATATTATACTGAATGTAGGTGTTCTGATGTATACTGAATGTGTTCGTTATACTGATGTAGTTGTTCCGTATTGTTATAACTGATGTGTTGTTCCTATTATAACTGAATGTTGTTGTTCCTGTATGTTATAACTGAATGTGTTGTTCTGTATGTATAACTGAATGTGGTTGTTCGTATTGTAAACTGATGTAGGTTGTTCCTGTATGTATAACTGAATGTGTTCCTGTATGTTATACTGAAGTGGTGTCGTATGTTATACAATGTGTGTTCTGTATGTAAATGAATGTGGTTGTTCTGATTGTTTAACTGATGTGTTGTTCCTGTATGTTATACTGAATGTGGTTGTTCCTTATTGTTATAACTGAATGTTGGTTGTTCTGTATTGTTAAACTGAATGGGTTGTTCTGTATTGTTATAACTGAATGTTGGTTTGTTTTGTATTTCTAATAACTGAAGTTGTGTTCTGTATTGTTAAATGAATGTGGTTGTTCTGATTGTTAAACTGATGTGTGTTCTGTATTGTTATAACGAATGTGTTTCTGTATGTTAACTGATGTTGGTTGTTCCTGATGTTATAACTATGTGTTTCTATTGTTATAACTGATGTGGTTGTTCTGTATGTTAATGAATGTGTTTCTGTTGTTTAACTGAATGTGTTCTGATGTTATAATGAATGGTTGTTCTGTATGTTATAACTGAATGTGTTGTTCTGTATGTAAACTGAATGTTGTTGTTCCTGTATTGTTATACTGAATGTGGTTCTGTATGTATACTGAATGTGGTGTCTGATGTAACTGAATGTGGTTGTCCTGTATAGTTATAATGAATTAGCGTTGTTCTGTAATAGTTATAACTGAATGTTGGTTGATCCTGGTACTGTTCTAACTGAATGTTGGTTTGTTCCCGGTATCTGGTATAACTGAATGTAGGTTGTTCCTGTATGTTATAAACTGAATGTAGGTTTGTTCTTGTATGTTAAAACTGAATGTTGGATGTTACCTGTATACGTTATAACTGAATGTAGGTGTTCCTGTATTGTTATAATGAATGTTGGTTTGTTCCTGTATTGTTATAACTGAATGTCGGTTGTTCCTGTATTGTTCTAACAGAATGTAAGTTGGTTCTGTATTGATATAACTGAATGTAGGTTGTTCCTGTATTGATATACACTGAATGTAGGTTTAGTTCTTGTCTAGTTATAACAGAATGTTGGTTGTTCCTGTATAGAATATAACTGAATGTAGGTTGTTCCTGTATTGTTATAACTGAATGTTGGTTGTTCCTGTATTGTTATAACTGAATGTAGGTTGTTCCTGTATTGTTATAACTGAATGTAGGTTGTTCCTGTATTGTTTAACTGAATGTTGGTTGTTCCTGTATTGTTATACTGAATGTAGGTTGTTCCTGTATTGTTATAACTGAATGTTGGTTGTTCCTGTATTGTTATAACTGAATGTAGGTTGTTCCTGTATTGTTATAACTGAATGTAGGTTGTTCCTGTATTGTTATAACTGAATGTAGGTTGTTCCTGTATTGTTATAACTGAATGTAGGTTGTTCTGTATTGTTATAACTGAACGATGGTTGTTTCTGTATTGTTATAACTGAATGTATGGTTGTTCCTGTATTGTTATAACTGAATGTTGGTTGTTCCTGTATTGTTATAACTGAATGTTGGTTGTTCCTGTATTGTTATAACTGAATGTAGGTTGTTCTTGTATTGTTATAACTGAATGTAGGTTGTTCCTGTATTGTTATAACTGAATGTAGGTTGTTCCTGTATTGTTATAACTGAATGTTGTTGTTCCTGTATTGTTATAACTGAATGTTGGTTGTTCCTGTATAGTTATAACTGAATGTAGGTTGTTCCTGTATTGTTATAACTGAATGTTGGTTGTTCCTGTATTGTTATAACTGAATGTAGGTTGTTCCTGTATTGTTATAACTGAATGTAGGTTGTTCCTGTATTGTTATAACTGAATGTAGGTTGTTCCTGTATTGTTATAACTGAATGTAGGTTGTTCCTGTATTGTTATAACTGAATGTTGGTTGTTCCTGTATTGTTATAACTGAATGTTGGTTGTTCCTGTATAGTTATAACTGAATGTAGGTTTGTTCTTGTATTGTTATAACTGAATGTTGGTTGTTCCTGTATTGTTATAACTGAATGTAAGTTGTTCCTGTATTGTTATAACTGAATGTAGGTTGTTCCTGTATAGTTATAACTGAATGTAGGTTGTTCCTGTATTGTTATAACTGAATGTAGGTTTGTTCTTGTATTGTTATAACTGAATGTTGGTTGTTCCTGTATTGTTATAACTGCATGTTGGTTGTTCCTGTATTGTTATAACTGAATGTAGGTTTGTTCTTGTATTGTTATAACTGAATGTTGGTTGTTCCTGTATTGTTATAACTGAATGTAGGTTTGTTCTTGTATTGTTATAACTGAATGTTGGTTGTTCCTGTATAGTTATAACTGAATGTAGGTTGTTCTGTATTGTTATAACTGCATGTTGGTTGTTCCTGTATTGTTATAACTGAATGTAGGTTTGTTCTTGTATTGTTATAACTGAATGTTGGTTGTTCCTGTATCGTTATAACTGAATGTAGGTTTGTTCTTGTATTGTTATAACTGAATGTTGGTTGTTCCTGTATAGTTATAACTGAATGTAGGTTGTTCCTGTATTGTTATAACTGAATGTTGGTTGTTCCTGTATTGTTATAACTGAATGTTGGTTGTTCCTGTATTGGTATAACTGAATGTAGGTTGTTCCTGTATTGTTATAACTGAATGTAGGTTTGTTCTTGTATTGTTATAACTGAATGTTGGTTGTTCCTGTATAGTTATAACTGAATGTAGGTTGTTCCTGTATTGTTATAACTGAATGTTGGTTGTTCCTGTATTGTTATAACTGAATGTAGGTTGTTCCTGTATTGTTATAACTGAATGTAAGTTGTTCCTGTATTGTTATAACTGAATGTAGGTTGTTCCTGTATTGTTATAACTGAATGTAGGTTTGTTCTTGTAGTTATAACTGAATGTTGGTTGTTCCTGTATAGTTATAACTGAATGTAGGTTGTTCCTGTATTGTTATAACTGAATGTTGGTTGTTCCTGTATTGTTATAACTGAATGTAGGTTGTTCCTGTATTGTTATAACTGAATGTAAGTTGTTCCTGTATTGTTTAACTGAATGTTGGTTGTTCCTGTATTGGTATAACTGAATGTAGGTTGTTCCTGTATTGTTATAACTGAATGTTGGTTGTTCCTGTATTGGTATAACTGAATGTAGGTTGTTCCTGTATTGTTATAACTGAATGTAGGTTTGTTCTTGTATCGTTATAACTGAATGTTGGTTGTTCCTGTATAGTTATAACTGAATGTAGGTTGTTCCTGTATTGTTATAACTGAATGTTGGTTGTTCCTGTACTGTTATAACTGAATGTAGGTTGTTCCTGTATTGTTATAACTGAATGTAGGTTGTTCCTGTATTGTTATAACTGAATGTAGGTTGTTCCTGTATTGTTATAACTGAATGTAGGTTTGTTCTTGTATTGTTATAACTGAATGTTGGTTGTTCCTGTATTGTTATAACGGAATGTAAGTTGTTCCTGTATTGTTATAACTGAATGTTGGTTGTTCCTGTATTGTTATAACTGAATGTTGGTTGTTCCTGTATTGTTATAACTGAATGTAGGTTTGTTCTTGTATAGTTATAACTGAATGTAGGTTGTTCCTGTATTGTTATAACTGAATGTAGGTTGTTCCTGTATTGTTATAACTGAATGTTGGTTGTTCCTGTATTGTTATAACTGAATGTTGGTTGTTCCTGTATTGGTATAACTGAATGTAGGTTGTTCCTGTATTGTTATAACTGAATGTAGGTTTGTTCTTGTATTGTTATAACTGAATGTTGGTTGTTCCTGTATTGTTATAACTGAATGTAGGTTGTTCCTGTATTGTTATAACTGAATGTTGGTTGTTCCTGTATAGTTATAACTGAATGTAGGTTTGTTCTTGTATTGTTATAACTGAATGTTGGTTGTTCCTGTATTGTTATAACTGAATGTAGGTTGTTCCTGTATTGTTATAACTGAATGTTGGTTGTTCCTGTATTGTTATAACTGAATGTTGGTTGTTCCTGTATTGGTATAACTGAATGTTGGTTGTTCCTGTATTGGTATAAGTGAATGTTGGTTGTTCCTGTATTGGTATAACTGAATGCTAGTTTCAGTTTGTTCAAATTCTCTAGTAAAATTATCAACAATCAATACCAAAACATGTTTTGGACAATCACATGTTCAGCAAATGGCGTCCTAGCTTCGTCTCTTCGATGTATATCAACTGACTGTTATATTTCTCTGTTGTCTCTCCCCTGATGATGTGATTATTACACGAAAGTGCACTTGGGAACTTTTCGTGTTTCATTTTCCCCGTGGACTCATAGGAATATCTTGATCACGCGCAAAATTGTGATCCTTTCTAATTTATATATATATATATATATATATATATATATATATATATATATATATATATATATATATATATATACCCCAACTTTGTCGAAGATAATTTTCTCTCCCTAACCCTGACCGAGCCGACGTGGGGAGGTAATAGATTTGATTTAGTTGTTAAATGTAAGGAGTTGTACGTAAGTAATACCCGCCCATGTTGGGGAACATCTAAGCACTGGCGACCATAACATGGTTAGGTTTGATGCAGATATCAAGACCGACTCCCCTACAACCATTATTATCATTACACATAACTTTAAACGTTCGGATTCTGATGGATTGTGTGACACATTAATGGGTCTCAGCCTTGTTGGTTCATGCCTAGAGGAACTGTGGGCCAGTTTCAAGCGTCAGTTTACGACCCATCAAGTCACATTCATCTCCATGCACGACACAACCAATAAAACCAACAACAACCTGAGTGGGACTCCCACGGCATCGTAAAAGCTATACGGCGCAGAAATAAACTCTGTAAGCTTAAGAAATCGGACAATGACCTAGATATTGCGGCACAATATAACACAATCAGAATACAAGTGAAAGCTCTTATCAAAAATGCCAAGATTTACTGCAGATATACAGACAACATTTTTATCTGCGTCGATAAAACTCAGTGGAAAACATCCGTAACCGACCCCATGAAAGTTGAGGTTTAAGATTTCCATCAGAACTGAATAATAATAATAATAATAATAATAATAATAATAATAATAATAATAATAATAATAATATTAATAATAATAATGATGATGATGATAATAATAATAATAATAATAATAATAATAATAATAATAATAATGATGATGATGATGATGATGATGATGATGATGATGATGATGATGATGATGATGATGATGATAATAATAATAATAATAATAATAATAATAATAATAAGTATATTATCCCTGGGGATAGGGGTGAAAGAATACTTCCCACGTATTCCTCGCGTGTCGTAGAAAGCGACTAGAGGGGACGGGAGCGGGGGGCCAGAAATCCTCCCCTCCTTGTATTAACTTTCTAAAATGGGAAACAGAAGAAGGAGTCACGCGGGGAGTGCTCATCCTCCTCGAAGGCTCAGAGTGGGGTGCCTAAATGTGTGTGGATGTAACCAAGATGTGAAAAAAGGAGAAATAGGTAGTATGTTTGAGGAAAGGAACCTGGATGTTTTGGCTCTGAGTGAAACGAAGCTCAAGGGTAAAGGGGAAGAGTGGTTCGGGAATGTCTGGGGAGTAAAGTCAGGGGTTAGTGAGAGGACAAGAGCAAGGGAAGGAGCAGCAATACTCCTGAAACAGGAGTTGTGGGAGTATGTGATAGAGTGTAAGAAAGTAAATTCTCGATTAATATGGGTAAAACTGAAAGTTGATGGAGAGAGGTGGGTGATTATTGGTGCATATGCACCTGGGCATGAGAAGAAAGACCAAGAGAGGCAAGTGTTTTGGTAGCAGCTGAATGAGTGTGTTAGTGGTTTTGATGCACGAGACCGGGTTATAGTGATGGGTGATTTGAATGCAAAGGTGAGTAATGTGGCAGTTGAGGGAATAATTGGTATACATGGGGTGTTCAGTGTTGTAAATGGAAATGGTGAAGAGCTTGTAGATTTATGTGCTGAAAAAGGACTGATGATTGGGAATACCTGGTTTAAAAAGCGAGATATACATAAGTATACTTATGTAAGTAGGAGAGATGGCCAGAGAGCGTTATTGGATTACGTGTTAATTGACAGGCGTGCGAAAGAGAGACTATTGGATGTTAATGTGCTGAGAGGTGCAACTGGAGGGATGTCTGATCATTATCTTGTGGAGGCTAAGGTGAAGATTTGTATGGGTTTTCAGAAAAGAAGAGTGAATGTTGGGGTGAAGAGGGTGGTGAGAGTAAGTGAGCTTGAGAAGGAGACCTGTGTGAGGAAGTACCAGGAGAGACTGAGTACAGAATGGAAAAAGGTGAGAACAATGGAAGCAAGGGGAGTGGGGGAGGAATGGGATGTATTTAGGGAATCAGTGATGGATTGCGCAAAAGATGCTTGTGGCATGAGAAGAGTGGGAGGTGGGTTGATTAGAAAGGGTAGTGAGTGGTGGGATGAAGAAGTAAGAGTATTAGTGAAAGAGAAGAGAGAGGCATTTGGACGATTTTTGCAGGGAAAAAATGCAATTGAGTGGGAGATGTATAAAAGAAAGAGACAGGAGGTCAAGAGAAAGGTGCAAGAGGTGAAAAAAAGGGCAAACGAGATTTGGAGTGAGAGAGTATCATTAAATTTTAGGGAGAATAAAAAGATGTTCTGGAAGGAGGTAAATAAAGTGCGTAAGACAAGGGAGCAAATGGGAACTTCAGTGAAGGGCGCAAATGGGGAGGTGATAACAAGTAGTGGTGATGTGAGAAGGAGATGGAGTGAGTATTTTGAAGGTTTGTTGAATGTGTTTGATGATAGAGTGGCAGATATAGGGTGTTTTGGTCGAGGTGGTGTGCAAAGTGAGAGGGTTAGGGAAAATGATTTGGTAAACAGAGAAGAGGTAGTGAAAGCTTTGCGGAAGATGAAAGCCGGCAAGGCAGCAGGTTTGGATGGTATTGCAGTGGAATTTATTAAAAAAGGGGGTGACTGTATTGTTGACTGGTTGGTAAGGTTATTTAATGTATGTATGACTCATGGTGAGGTGCCTGAGGATTGGCGGAATGCGTGCATAGTGCCATTGTACAAAGGCAAAGGGGATAAGAGTGAGTGCTCAAATTACAGAGGTATAAGTTTGT